>NC_136070.1:1194703340-1194978340 GCF_964261635.1 Lissotriton helveticus | reverse complement strand
AAAACTTCTCTAAAGAACTGTCAAAAATTGAAATTATTCACACACAAAAAGGGGAGAGGGTACGGTGCTCACCTACTAGACAACAAAAGAAGAGCCTCTGACACAATCCACGAAGAACTAGAAAGTAAAGAGCTTCAATACTTTGAAGTTTGTCCTTAAACTGCAGTTTCTCTCAAAAGGTTAATCTTGATCTTTACCTTTTCCTGATAATGCATGGTGCAGGTTAGCGAGGACAAGCGATGGCCCAGAAAGGGCAGAACTAGAACACAATCTATTTCAAGGGAGAATACAGAGAACTGAGCCAGGGCCATATGAACATAATTTTTGCAGTTGCAAACAGCCTGATTCACAGAATCGGCCTGTTCGCGAAAGCAAAAAGGCATTTTGGTATGTATGAATTCCAAAGTTTGATTCAATAACACTTTAATGAATCGTAAATTGGAATTGTGAATACATACCAATTCAGTATTTGGAAGTGGAGCTCCTTCCAACTACCAAATTACAGTGGTATATATTGTTTTGAGACCGAATTGCAGTTGCATATTGTTTTTTCCCCCAAACTACTAAAAAGGTACTGGTAACCATTTGCAAATGGGAAGGGGTCCCCAAAGGATCCATTCCCATTTTAGAATACAAACAAAAATATAGATATATTTTTAGAGGAGGCAGTGGTCCATGGAAGTTTCATTTTCTATTAATTTGTTTAAAAAAGATTGCTTTATAAAAAGCAATCACACACGGTGGCCTGCTGACCCAGCAGGCCACTATCCCTGTGCTGGTGCTCATTCCTAATGGGTCACAATCTGCAGCCTACCTCATTAATATTCATGATGTAGGTCTATTTGCGACCCACTAGGAAACGCTTTTTAAGAGATAAGATGTCTTACATTAGGAATTGCAATTTCCTAAGAATCGGAATTTGAAGATCTCAATTCTAGATTTTTACACATCTGGCCCCATATCACAGTGAAGCTCCAATAAATGATGACCGTGAAGATGCATTTTCCGATCCTACCTTCGTATCAGACTGATCTGTTCCTAGATTACCTGTCCCCAACACACTACTCCCAGTCTACTGGCTCAAAATGTTTTATAACAAGCCCTTTCTGTAAAATGTGTGTAATCTTCCTGATTAATATATATGTTGAACCGTTTCTCTTTGAGCAGTGGTATTGCTCTCATTCTCCTATGGAATGAGCTGGCTAAAATTTATTAAAGGAAGCTTATAACAGAGGATGATATAATTTAAGACCACACTTATTATAATTGGTTCACTCTGAGAGATTATACTGGGCATTTACCACTACACATTACCACGCTAAAATGCAAAGTCGCGCAATGATAGCGCCTCCTGAAGCTGTCAAATTGGAGCTCCGCTATAAGTAACGCGGACTAAAGCAGCGTGGACAGTGTGCTGATGACAGAACCATAGTGTGTGAGTGACGACACTGACTAATGCACACACACTGCAGTGAGTTGCATTGTCTGCTGCCTCCCCTGTTGTAAATTTGTTGAGAAAAGTTTTGAATCGTGATAATCTCTGCCAAGTGCATTGGGTCGTGCCGGCCAGTCCTGGGGCTGGCTCAGCTGCGTTTGCTGGCTCAATTCACTGCAGCCGCCTTCATGTGACCTGGCGTCATGTAGACTGGAGGTACAAGCAGGCAGGAGATGTTGAGCCGACACCAAGACTCAAACCTGGCTCCCTAGTTCCAAACTCGGCAGTTTTTTTCGTTAACACCACATTCTCTCACTTATCCTTGTAACTGAGCACGAGGCTGCCAAAGCTCACACTGAGTGACAGTCACAAGGCAAGTAGAGCTGCTTCGCAGCACGGGAAGAACCTGGCACAGAAAAAAAAACACCTAAAGTCTAGCTTCTAAGAGCTGATAATCTGGTTGCACGTTGAAAATCTGGCAAAGCCTACTCTGCCTTTAAACCCTCTGAGTGGACAGATAATTGCTGTTGATAATTAAGTTCGCATAAAGTGTTGTATAACGCTTGTCCCAGTCAATAGTGATCATTTACCAACATGGTGGATTCTAGGAGTTGCGTTTTTCATTCTCTTCAATGATCGTAGATTCGCTTACAATTGATATTTAAAGGTCATATAGTATGCAAAAAAAAAACAATCTGCAAAATTTGAAATTCTTTGTGTCTTTGTGCATGCATGTCTGCCTGTATGTGTTTCTGGTTGTGGTAGTGATTGGAAATGGCAAATGAATGCTATAGTTGGGAAGAGGCCCCACATGTTGTGCGACTGACATTTAGTCCATCCCTGCTTTTTAGCCAAGGTCACTTAGCGCCCTGGGCTTTTTTGCCCCTCCTAAACCATTATGTAGAAAAAAATGAGTATTTTCTGATTTTTTTATTTCATTTCAAGAACAATTGTTTCCTTCTATTCAAAATAATGCTGTCCAATGCCAAAGTGTCACATATATGGTATTAATGTCGAACATAAGGACACATTTAATTGAATCCAATAACTGCATGGGTCACAGTCCTTTCAAAACCATCAAAACCTATTTTTTAAAAAAATAAAGTTGTTTCCAAACTGCAAGCCATAAGGTTTAATGAAAGGTTATTCCAACTATAGTAGGTCTTTTGAGTCCATTGCAGAACACAATGTTTGTGTGATGGCCACTCATTGTTACATTTCATTTTATATAGTTAATATATAACAATATGTGCAACAGATGAAACAATTAAAAAAATTGTCGAGCCTAGAAATTCTCATTTATGCTAAGAATTTAATGACACAAAAGAAACAGCAATACAGTGCACATTGAGCACTGTAAACATTATCTAAATAATCTTTCAAGCCATCAGCTATACTGGTACTATTATATTAATTGTTAACTTATATACATCACAGAATCTTGAAAAGATTGAAGAGGGTTACATTACCATTCTGGAAGAAACTAAGCAGGATTATCCTTCGTTGCTTGGACCATTAATATGTTAAAAACATTGTCCAAGCCTCAGTTAATTGATTACCATCTTTTAAGTAAGACTACTTATAGTGCCCATTAATGTGTTTGTGGGATTAAAACAAAGCTAAATAACAAATGTTTCCAAACGTTGAACCTACTTATTCGGTGTCTAAAGAATTTGCTTGACTGCTTCCAGAAAGCAATGCACTTTGGAAAGATGTTGCTTGTGATTTTTGGGATGGATTTAGATTCAATTCAGGCATTTAGTATATTTTAGAGATAGCACAAATGTTTCTGCAAACCAACGTTTTCTCTTCCAGAACCTTCTCCAGCATTTCCTAGGAGTACAATATAGTAGCACTACCATGTCTCCAAAGTGGCTTTTTGGAAATCCCACACCACAAAATCATGTACAAACTAACTAAGATTCTGCGGATTAGTTTGCACCACTGAATGATAAGTGACAAAACTCAAGCACTCATTCTTCAGTACGATTGCTTTATGTGGGATACATCCAGCACTATACCCGGTATAACTAAGGGGTTATCTGATAATACCATTTCAAATATTGAAGTGTCAACTGCACCCTCTTCAAAGTTAGTTAAAAGTACAAAAAAGTTACTACCTAAAAGACTTTTGTGAGCAGAGACGTTTTTCTCAAGTGGGTGCAGACTGTCATGATGTTTAACGACTTTAATCACTGCCACAAAACTAGAGCTCCCTACACTGATAAAGCGAATTTCATTCCCCAATTTCAGATTCAATACATTAAAATGATATTCTATTTTTCGGTCTTCATTAAGTTTGTGAGCATCCTGAAAAACTAGTTATCCTCGGAATTATGGTCCAGCAGAACCAGCTGGCTAGATCGCCCTCCCTTCCGAATGAGGGATTTATTTCACTCCCATGCATCAGGTTCTCACGAATAGAACCACACTTTCAGATTTTAAGAAAGTATCTAAAAGCAGTGTACTGTATTTTTGTTAAGATACATTCCTGATCTTTCTCCTGTAAACACGTTTTTAGCAAGCGGAATGAGCACTTTCCTCTTATATCGGCTGTTGCAGCATCCTGTGGTCAAGAAATGACATTTAAACAGATAATCACAAATAGAGATGTCAATATGAAAGAGTGCTTGTTAAACGTAACCATTGTGTAACAAGTTATTTATTACACAACCTGTGCCTACATTCAATACTAAGCACAGCACCAAACTGTTTCCATTTATGTCTAAAGCATTTCCCACCAGGCGCTGAAAGGGCATTCAGGAAGCAGATTTATATCAAAGCATTAGTTGACCTTTTCTGGACCATGACAACGCCCTATATTGATACAATCCAGGAAGTACCTTGGACCTCACAGATGGTTTTATAGTACTATATAAATGCAGAAATCATGAAAATGTAGGCAGTATTTGGCATCACACGCTTGTAGATTTTAGATACACATTTCAAATTAAATTGCCGCAGTCTTCATGCATACAGCTCAACATGTCACAAGGGAAAACAGAAGATAACAATAAGATCCATCATACTACAAACCAAAACACTAACACCCAGACAGGCTATTGAAGGGTAAACAACTTCACTTCCAACAGTCGTAACACTGGATTAGACACCCCACAATTACATCTACAGCAAGCCAGCCACTACATAGCTTTGAAAAATGGCTGAATTCTAAGTCAGGAGACAAGAAGATTCTCTCAGACACACAAGCAACATACTCCGGGGAGACATACGATAAAACAGTGTGACAGAAGACAACCAGAATTTGGTAAACATTAAATACAAAGAAATGTAATAGTCTCTCAAAGGGAAAAGATTTCACCAGCCAGCGCTACAGTCAAAGAAATACTGATATGTGCCTTCTTATTGGCACTATACCACTAACACTGCACACATGGAAACCCTCCAAATCCCCAAACTGCTGGTGGGGATGTGGGATCCAGGATCACTACTGCACCTGTTCTCGAACCGCCCTAAACTCACCAGGCACTGGGAGATGTTTTTCACAGACTTTGATGAAATGTTTAACTGCACAACCTTGAGACTGATCCCCTCCATCATTTTGGGGTTTGATGCCAGGCTTTCATAGCATCTGACCTCCTAGGGGAAAGCAAATTACTATGCCATTGTGTGCGGCCAAGTGATATTGGGACTTGGGGGACTGATAGAACACCTGATGATACTCTGTGGCTACACAAAGCTTGGGAGCTCCTAAGCTTGGAATCAATCTCCTTGATTATCGAGCAAAAAGGGTATGACAGAAAAATGCTGGAAACTATGCCTGAAACTGCCCTCCAAGGAGTTTAGATAATTGATTTGCCCCAGATAGCTTAAAGTTCAACATCTAACAGCGTGGAACGAAAAGCAGTTAAGCAACGCATGTAATGACTATTACAGAAGACAGGCGGTCAACTCCATACATCAGGAGAGGTGAATTAACAGCCATACAGATGGTAGCTTTTCAGAGGTGGGCTTGGGATAGGAGTGGCAAAGGGAGGGAGAAGATTATCTTGGTTTGTTTTTTTAACCAGCCAGCCACTGTGATAAAGGCAGGGCCATGTGCTAAACGAAACCAATATTATAGATTTATTTTAGGCTTGCATAAACGAAAACACCCAACATCTGCACATCTAACAAACCAACACTGAACAAAATTCCCCAGTGCCCACTCAAAAACTTAAATGCAAAGCTTTATGGGGAAAACTCAATCAATTATCAAATGATAAAGTACACCAATGACATCTGCATCACTTCATTATCATGACCTCTACAAGCTCACTTTAACGATATTCTAATAAGGATTATCAGTAACCAAAAATTAGATTTTTGTCTTCCAAGACCATCAAAGCGGATTAGCAAAACATAGAAATTCTTTATCATTACTAACATGAAGCCAATGTGCCATAGTAAACATTCAGATTTTCCATAACACTGTCAGTTCTCTGGGGAAATCAAGCATCTAGAACCACCACCAATGAAACACCATGCAGCTGGAACTGGAAGGGATGCAAGTCTCAACCACTACAACTACACAGCTGCTGGTACCAAGCGGCAAACCCATGCTCCTATGAAGATGAGACAGACCATGCAGCAACACCCAGCGCTCGCAAGACTACAGAAGCTCAAATGCATCAGTGCAGTGATATCACAATGTGCAAGAACATCAGAACTGTGCATGCTTTTGTGCCACGCTGCTGTGTGTTTATGATTCACACATTACTCTTGGGCATACCTAAACACTGGACATGCCGTCTTCGTTGAAAAACTGCGCCAAAAGCCCAGATCCAAAACAGGAGTGAAAGTGTTCATGTGCATAAAAAAGAGAAATGCCATTTATAAAATAAACTATCATCACAAGCTACTTCATCAGGTGGATCACTAGCTCATTTAGTTGGCCTCAATGTACTAGCACACATTTGGATTATCTACTAACTCGCCAAACACTGTTTTACAGTTGCCCACCTATCCTAATGGGCGCCCGAAAGGATCAGTCCTTTAACAACTTCTGTCTATAACTGCATGTCAGTAACCTCTCCCCTGGCTTCTCAGATTTCCTCTGTGCTAATACCATCTAGATTTCTTCTTTCCAAGTTGTACACAAGTCCTCCAAGATCTACAGTTCAAAGTCGTACATAACTAGAAGGTTCTACCGCTGTTGATGCTGAATTCAGTCTCCACGTTAACTCCTTGCCTCCCCTAGTTAATTTTCTTAAATTGCAACACAAACTATGTATTCTCCATAGACACAAACACTACTATTTACCCCCCACGAAGGATGTCTAAATGCCTAAAACCTAGTTTTATTTAAAAACGTATACTAGTGTACAGATCAATCAGACCTCAAATATCTAGTCGACGCCCTATCGCACTAATCACAATCTTTCCTTTGCTAATCATAACTTTCATTACACCTAAAGCACCCTTTGAACCCCTCTCCCACTGATTGATTTGTGATTTTCACAGCCCACTTCATTGAACGCCTTACCATCTGCCATATAGGGATCACTCTTTCTAGGAGGCCGCACCAAAAGAACAGGTCACAACTCATACATTATGGCAGCTATCCACTTTACTGTATCGCTATACTCGTACAGCCTTAGCTAGACAGCTTTTAATGTTCTACCTAGAATTAGGCCTTATCAATCATATCCTTATATAGTTTAAATATATTACTATCTTAAATTCACTATACATATACACAATCCAAACTTCCTTGGCAAATACCCCATCACATATGCGAAGTACAACATTCCTGGTATAAACGCGTTGCTAAATAAACTAATATGCATTGATACAAGTACCTGCAAACAAGGATTATGCATAAAATCAATATGAGGTACAACATCGTTCATCAACACAGACTGCCAGCAGAAGTGCATTTTATACTTTAAATTCAAAGCTATTAATAGGTTACATTTGCTAAACTGCCTAATTAAACCATACATTTTTATTTTTTATATGCCAAAGCATGTATGTTACTATTCAGTGGAGTATTACAAGTCTCGCATTATTAAAGCACTTATGAAGTCCAAAATGATAATATGAATATTGGTGGTCAAACCACGTAAAATAGGGGAATCGGGGTGAATTTTGCTTCACTCTTTTCAACAACTTTTTGTCCTTGATGACTATAGTTGATTTTCATTAAAAATAATGCATCCCCTTTTTGAAAATTAGTTCGTTTTCGTGAAAACGAAATATTTTGATCAGCCTTTGGCTTTTGGAACTAAGTTTGTAATCAATTAGTTTCTAAATGTTTGCCAGGCGATGGAGACAACCATTAGGGCAATTCTAGAAATCCAATTGGCACCCTCTTTATGCACCTTTGGTCAAGTGATTTCTTTGCTAGTAAAAGTCTTTAACTCTATATATGCATTTTGATATCTAAAAAACATGTTCGGTAATTTCCACCAAAACCCAGAATCTTGAATCTTCCCTGTGTTTTTTTCCTAATGTTTCTGTAAACTGGCTCTCAGCTGTTCTATTTTGCTTTGCCTTGCATTGCTGCATTACATAGTCATTTTATCTTCATTTTCATTGTACTGTTTCTATGTTCACCACACTCTGGCCAGGTTCTGTTTAAGAAATCATACTTTGTGTCTTGAGTTAAGAGGTCAGCAATAGCTTCTCCTTAGTGCACTTTCTTTTCATGCAAATTAAGGTCATCCTTGTTGCAGTCTTCTCTTTTGTAGTCAGGACATGCTCACCACGGGTACAAAGATGAACCAAATCATTAACGTAACACTTACATTAAAAAAAAAACAACATTTTGGAGCAATTAAATATGTATACAAGAATGGAACAGGCACCAAAATGAAGGTATTTAAAGGAGTGCGTGTTCAAAGAAAATCTCTACCTCAGGTTTTCCACTAAGTACTATATTTTACAAATCTTTGCGGTGAAAAGTGGTGCTTGGAATGGTGCAAAGTGTAAGCTTTATGAAAGCATAAATACTTCACATTTTCTATAAATGTACCTTTTTAATGTACCAAGTCTCCAACCCTTGCCAAGAAGTTCATTTAACAGGAAATCTCAGTAAGACATCTTAATGCTAGCTACCATCTCTAAACGCCATAAAAAGTTCACAACACCACGCTTTACTAAAGGCTGCGCTATACAGGGAGTACACTATAAAGTCGGGCTTAGGACCATAACGCCGCAAAGCAGCTGAAATGATGCCACAGCCGTCGAGAGGCAGAAGTTGGGAAGGCGGGGCAGATGAGGTGGTCAGGTGGAATGTAGCAGGTGTGTGATCAGCTCGTCGGCCTGGAAAATATACAAGTTTACATGGCGATCCATACGGTGTTAGTTCCTCTAACTCGCTAGATACGACAGATGGCGGCGAGCAGAGGAGCCCCGCCGCAGAGCAATTCGTCGGCACGGATGGCACTGTGTAGCTGCCGTACACACTCCTCCGTAGGCAACTTACTCTGCCTGCTGAGCACACTCGTCAGACCACACTAGGGCAAGTGTATAGCACCCGGGACCTACTTCCCGGCAACCCAGCAGCAGATCGCGCTCACAGCACCTGCAAATCTCCTGTGCTGCCAGTTCAAAATCACCATTGGCATTTCACCCCCTGTGCATCCATGCTCCTGTTGCCCATCAAGAAGCCCTCCAAGGTAAGGGCCACGTTTCTGCCAGCAGGTGCAGGTGCCCAAATGATCACCCTGCCAGTGGCCATCTTGGATTGGCACAGCCTACCAACAGCTTTCCTCTCTTGAGCCAACATCCCAGTGGAGGCAGCCCTCTCAGTTGAGTGGCAGACAGTGATGGTCCATGTACTCTTCACCTACAATGAAGACGCAGGGCACACATCGAGTCTCCAACCACTGTGTCTACTGACAGACGATCCAAGTATGACGCTGCCACGAGCCACCCCCCCCCCCACCCCAGTTCGACACATCGAGAAAAACACTTCATTGGTGCGCAATTGGCTGAATGGATTAAAACATTTAACAACTTAACTGAGGCACTGGAAGAACCGGATGAGACCAGTGATTAGATACCTCAAGAACGTTCATAGAATATCTAAGAAGCCTTCAAGAAGATTCAAAAAGTGGATGCCAACATGTACCAAACGTTGAAAGACTAGCTTGTCAAGAAGTTCCCCACAGCCACTAACGTAGACTATGAACGATACAGAGTTAACAAAGCCTACCAACAACCAGGAGAATCAATGGAGGACTTCATAGAATGCCTGGAAGGCCTCCTCAAACACTGCAGTTTTAACGAATTTACCAATTAAGAATCCATGCGCCACAGTATTATCTATGGCGGTCAATCTAAAGCCTTCAGAAGACGCATGCTCAGTGAAACTGGCAAGAAGCTGGCTGCAGACTGGTAGAAGAGAGTACTGAAAGTAAAAAGTGGCTGCTATGGAAGTGGGCGTGACCATCAAAGACCGTGCTGGCTATGAGGAGCCATCACCGGGTACGCAAAGACCAGTACAAACCGCATGCCCTGGAAGCTGCAAAAAAGTGCTAAAGGTGCGGTCTGGCATACCTTCATGACGAGAAGGGTCCAGCCATTGGACAAGTTTGCAAGGGCTATGGAAAGGAAAATCATTTCAAATCATTTCAAATAGGTCATGTCCAGGCAAAGCACCCACCTCCCAAATGCAGTAGACTAAGACAGGCGATAAGAACTGATGCCACCACAAGGCAAGTCTGGTGAAAGAACCACACATCACATGCAGACCATTTATACAGCATGCAGATGTCAACTGCCCACCACGCTTTCCTAACAGTCCACTATGTCACCAGCCAGTGATGTTTACACAGACATGTGGATGGTCGTGCGAGGAACTTTAGTATTGACAGAGGTGCTTTGGTCAATGTAATCAGTGGGCGAGACCTAGCAGGCCTCTATGATCATGTGCAGCTGGCTGATATTTGATGGAAAATCTATGTGTGAGCAGAGGACAAACCAATACATTGAATAGGAAAATACACAGCACCACTAAACTACAAGGGGCAAAGTGCCCTCGCCACGTTATACATCCCGGATGGCTGACCACCAGTGCCCAGAGTCCTCAGTTTGCCCACTGCCAACAGTCTGGGACTCATGCATTTACACCCTGAGAAAGAACTATCCACCAGGTGCAACTGCAGACAACCACCCACAACTGTCCAGTTGTTTACCTGAAATTGAATGGTTACTCTATTCCATGGATTGACAGAGGGAGGTCAATGTGATGCCATTTGACCGTTTCTCTTAACTAACCCAGTCCCGAAGATCACAAAGTCACCGATCAAGGTCTATACATGGGCTGCATCCAAACCGTTACCCAGGTACAGCTCATTCAATGTAACCTCATTCAATGTAACATGAACATTAGGGGAGAGGATGTAGACTCAGTTAGGGTGGCTGATTATAATCTGGGGAACTGGGTTCAAGCCTCAGCAAGGACGCTCAAAATCCTGTGATTCTGGACATATCACTTAATCTCCCCGTCCTTATAAAAAATGAATGTGTCCTTGTGTAATCAACTGGTGCTTATGTAAAGCGCTCTGATACCGGATACCTTTGGGTCAAGTTTGCGTTACATAAAACTCCGAAAGAACACATGGCAAAACACCATTATGACACAGATAAATGTGCTACAAGGCAAAGTGTTGGAGGCTTGCCTCCTCAGATTCTCCACAGCAGCTAACATGAGTCATCTCCATCAACTACCACCCTTAGACAGACCAGGGCATCACTTTAATTCCCCGCTCCCTTCAGTGGCCTAGGCAAACTGAAAGATGTTTGTGTTCACCTCCACATTGATGAATGCTCACCTGGCACAGAGTTGCATTCCACTTACAAGAAGCAGTAGAAAAAGATCAAAAACCTCCTTAGCCTCGACATTATTGAACCGTCCAAAGGCCTCACTCCCTGGGTGTCCCCAAACGTTGTCTTCCACAAGACCAGAAAGTGAGATGTCCGAATTTCCATTTATATGCTCCAGCCTAACAAGGCAACTAAACATGAAAGTCACCCAGGTTTGCTTATCGCAGACATGATCACCCAGCTCAATGGAGCAAAACAGCTCTTCCTGCTCAACCTGAATAAGGGCCATTATCAAATCAAACTGGAACAACGCTGCTACAACACAACCTTCGCCACACACATAGGACTCTTTGGTTACAAGAGACTGATCTTGCCCAGCTTTCAGCTGCTGAAATCTTCCAGGTGGTCATTTGCTGGGTTCTTCAACCAGTATCCAACACATTTAACTACAGTGACAGCATTTTATTCTTTGGTGCTACACGCAAGGCACATGATGTAGCACTGAACAAGACTTGCCACCTACAGTGTGGGGCTGGTCTCACCACCGATAAATGAGTTCCATTAAAGCAGACTGAAATTCTTTGTGCAGCTGTTTACGGAAGAAGGGATGATGCCCAATCCAGACAAAGTAGCTGCCCTCAAAGCTACAAGTCCATCAAGAGAAATCATGCTCAATTCCTTTTTGGGTGTTGCAAGTGGTGTCAGATACATTCAAGATTATGCCACCAGAAGAGCTCCACTTTGACACCTCACAGGACAGAAGGTGGCTTTCCAGTGGAACCCGGAATGCAGACGGGTTGCAGCAAATAAAAGGAGCAAAGGCCACTGTCATGTCCTACTTTGACCCTAAACTGTCCACAGAGGTGACTGTTTACGCTAGCCCAGTGGAACTTGGAGCCATCCTGGCACAACACTCTGGAACCCCGGAGGCCAAGCGCCATGTCGTCTCCTGTAGCAGCAGAAGCCTCTCCGATCCAGAGAAATCCTATTCTCAACTTGAGGAGAGTCTTGTATTGGTGTAGGTAACATTTCCAGTTCTTCCTTTATGGCAAAGTGTTCATCTTCATGATCACCAGGCTCTCATTGTTGGAAATCCCAAAGCTAAATTGCCCCCAGAATTGAATGGCAGGCATACGCCTACAGGACTAGGACTATGCTAGCGTTCACATACCAAGAAAGGAATACAACCCAGCTGACTTCTCTAGACAGGCATTACACCAATCGAAGCAGCACTCATGCGTTGCCGAGGAATGTCTTTAATTCATAGTCATTGTACCAGCTACAGACGTTCAAGAAATGTATTTAAAGCATACTATCACGTCAGATAAATAAAACATTTGGATTTGAACATAGGAAAACAAGTAGGAAATCAAAAATGAAAAGGTACCCATAACTATTTGTTAGAAAAACAGTTTGTTATATTCTAAGGGGATCACGCATCATGATTACCAATAGCCTCCGAAAACAAGCCGACCTGGCGCATGAAGGGCACTGCGGGATAGTCGCCACCAAATGGGCCCTCTAAGTCAAACTATGGTTCCAAAGGTTAGATGCCATAGTAGAGATGGAACTGCGAAAATGCCTCCTATGCACCGGTTTATCATCAGCCACAAGACAACTACCCATGGAGAGGTCAGAAATACCAGAGTGTGTGTGGGAGTGGATAGCAGTAGACTTATTCAGTCCACTTGAATCCGGCCAGCATCTTCTGGTGGTAGTGGACGAATAGTCACGATTTCCGCTAGTCAAAATGGTCCACAGCTGCCATGGTAATCCGGACCCTGGATGACATCTTTGCAACGTGTGGATTTTACAAAGTCCTGAAGTCTGACAGCGGGCACCCATTTACTATCAGGGGCTTCAGAGAGTTCCCAAACCTCTTAGGCATTGCACCTCATTGGATAACCTCGCTTTGGCCCCAAGCCAACATAGTAGTAGAACAGTTCATGGGCACGCCCAAGCAAGCCGTACAGAGATCCACCTAAGGTGTTGCGCTTGAAGAGGCCCTCTGTCAAGTTCTGGGGTCTATCGACTAAGCCTCACTCAACCAAATAGGACAGCCACGCTCATGTTTGGCCAATCTGTCGGCACCAAATTGCCCCAATGGTTGCAAGAGCGCCAGGTGAAACCAGGACAAGGTTAAGGCCACTCACCGGGATAAGAAGATTAAAGCATATGCCGAAACCAAGCGGCGAGTACAGGAAATACTCCCTGAATAGGTAGTGGTCAAGCAGAGATAGAAGAAAACGGACACCCCCCTTTGAATCCAAACCACTCCAAGTGACCGCAAGAAAAGGGAGCATGGTCAAGGCGCCTCGCCCCAGCAAGTCCATTACTCTGAACACGTCGCACTTAAAGACCACAGCCTCCATGCAAACAATCAAATCTTCCATGGAAAGACTATGAACCCTGAGATACCAGTAAACGCCCCTCTTGACCTGGCTGCCAAAGAACAAACTGTTAGGGTTTACCAGACGTTCAGGTCACCTGATAACTAGACCTTGACAGCTTATTGAAGACATTCAGACTCATGAAGAACCGGGGTCAATGTTTAAACGGGGGAAGGTGTAGAGTCTGGCTTAGGACTGAGGCAGCGAAGCAGCTAAAGGAACATCACGGCCGGCAGAAGCTGGGGGGGGGGGGCAGATGAGGTAATCAGGTGGAAAGTGGCAAGCGTTTGATCAGCTCGCTGGCCTAGAAAATAATAAAGCTTACACAGCCATTCACACTTTGTTGTGTCCTCTATCCACACAATCGACATCCACAAAAACAGATTTTATCACCAGCATGGTTTACATTCTCTGTAGTACAGAAAGTAAATGCTAATTTATATATAAATCATTACAAGTGTATACACACAAACCCCCCCAAAAAGAAGAAATAGAAACGTCAATTTGCAAAT
Organism: Lissotriton helveticus; assembly: GCF_964261635.1. Lineage (NCBI taxonomy): Eukaryota > Metazoa > Chordata > Amphibia > Caudata > Salamandridae > Lissotriton > Lissotriton helveticus. The sequence goes on along the minus strand of NC_136070.1, from coordinate 1,194,964,229 downwards.
TCTATTCAAATTCACTCCAATAGGTGCACATCATACAAATGGACCACACAGCTAGTCTAATGGAACTTCAAAAGGTTGACTGATTGCACATCTAAATGTCAAAACGGCACCAAGTCGTATCCCCATAAAAGGTGCAAAGCTCAGTCGAAATTTGGCGTAATGCTCCAGTCAGATGAGCTACTTCGCACATATTCACTACACTATGCAAGCTCTGCCCTTCAGTTTCTGCAATGCCTCCCAAGCCTTACATGTACCTTTATACAGTGTACTGAAAACAGCTGACCAGTACAATGACCTTATGTACGGCTCTGCATATTGATTATCCAGGGGGGGGCAAAACTCACCTTCTCTCATTCTGTGTGATTGTTCCCTTCTCTAATTTTGCGGCAATTGAAGACAACACCTTGCTGGCATCATTTGCAAAGTCCAAGTCACGCACCTCTGCTGGAGAAACTGGTACAATGGCAAATGCCTCCTTGTCTTCCTTTACTGGGGATGTTCCGATCTAATATCAAAAGAGCATAACGATTATTAGCCTTACTACTAGTCCTTCCTAGAGGACTAAGGTTACAGAATCAAAGTGCACACTACCATTTGAACCTGGGGCGCTGGAGCCACATCTTAGAGATATGTTGGTTGTAGGGAAGGTAGGGCAAGTCTGATTCTATTGGAACCCCAGAAAGGATTCAGAAGAGAGCAATGTAGTATGGCAGATGTCACAGTTGCTGAATATCATGCAGTTTCAACTTTTTTACAGTTATTGTCTGGGAGTGCAAAGTTCAGACTGGAGCAACAGACTTTCCAGAGTGTGCATATAGGCAGATACATTTAGTACCTAATGTTTGTTAGATGCATCCTTTACATGAGAATTTCTCACATTCTCAATGCTATTACTATAAGTATCTTACAATCAATCCCAACCTCAATGCTATACCCTTTCATAGTTCCAAACCGGTACTCTAAATACTCTACTGTACACTATTACACTCCCAATCATATAACCCTCAGTTGGACACAGAAACCATAACCCAATTTACTCCAACGTTTACATGAACCCATCACCTACCAAACCATAAACCTTACCCAAAATACAAGTGTATTAAATTAACACATTTTATTCCTTTCTACTATTCACAACCCTGTCGAAATTAAAATCTACACTTTTAATTTCTTCTAGATTACCATTTTGTATAGATTTCGTAGCAACTGCTTTTTTGATATTAGTGTTGCACCTTTGTTTAGCGGAACACTAAACTGGCATATCTTATATGGCAGTGAGACTACGATCCTATCCCAATGCGGTGCTGACTCCATATTCGAGACTCTTAACAGGTGCATACCAGTTACTCGTCCTGACAATACTGGGTGTGCTGGAAACCTATTCCCACTTCTTCCTCACCAACAAGAATTAAGTACTGGCCTTTGAAGCCAAACAGTCCAAAAGAAAAGGTAGATACTTACTCTGAGCATTACTGGCTTCTCCTCATCCTTGTCAATGGGTGTGTTGGTACTGTGGACCCAGGTGTTCGTACAGAGATGTCTAAGCCTTACATAAGAGTTCCTAAAGGAAATGGGCAGAAACAATGACTAAGATAAACTCAATAAAGGCATCACATGCTATTGCCATTTCGTCATTCAGATGCATTTCTTCACAATCTGATTCAACCCCATCCCTCAAATGAGATGGTTTCCTTTCCAGCACAATATTAACCTTGAGAAACATTCAGAAGAACCAGACGCCTCAGCAAGAAAGCACTAGCCATGTTATAACTGCATCAATTCAGCATCCACCACTAAGATTCCTTGGTGCAGCCACAACTCATGCCATCTGAAAACTTCAAAATGAAAAGGTCTGAACTATAAACTATTTTTGTGACTTCTGAGGATGAGACTCTGCATCCCAGGCAGTTTCCAGTCTTCCAGTTTTTACTGTAGACCTTTGAAACCACTCCACCGCAGCTCACACAACACAAGCCAGCCAAGACCTACATTCCCGATTTTCATTATCCCTCCAATCTGGTGCCATTTTACAATTACAGCCCACAAAACTTATCACTCATACGGATGACAAAGAATCAAAGTTTCACAAGATGTTTTTTCCCAAATGTATTTTTTTGTTGCTAAATACTACCGTGGGACAAGGCTGTCTCCTCCTCGGAGAGTGGTTGGATCCAGCTCAAAGATGGAAGAAATGTCACTCCCTTCGGGAACGGACACCAGTGTATACATCATTTTTTCTTGGACATTTCGGAGTCTGGCTCGAGCAGCTTCCTGCTCTGGATCCATCTGTGGAGAATTGAAAAAAACAAACCAATGGCCCAAAGATTTTACCAGAGTATAATCACAGTTCCTGTAAACAGAAAAATGCAATACCAGGAGTTTTTTATAATCTCTAAATAACTTTCAAAGCTACTGCTACTCAAGGCTGCCAGTAGGCCCAAAGACTCCCAAACAGCAGTAGAATGGCAACCATATGGCCCCAGTAAGCATACATCTCAGCAAATCCATTTAATAGCGCTGCACGACTGTCAAACAGAGGCAAATAAAAGTGACAGGGTGCATAATGAGGTTCTGTACTACGAGCACAGCGATAGTCCGATTGCCACTGGATCTTGTAACTACTGTAACAATGCGGTTCTGAGGAAATTACAATTGAAACACTACTCACACTAACTTTTCTTTTTACTTATTTACATTACAGATATTCATAACGTAGGTGCAGAGATACTGATAAGCCACGAACCACTTTGATCAACTGGCAAAGGATTAGAATCCAGGGCTTCAGTTACAAGGTCAGCAACAAGGGCACTAGACCAAATCTTCATACACTTTGTAACTAGGTGTGCACAGTTTTTGCAGTTGAATGGCAACCACAGGAGCAGAAAAGAACAACTACAATTGGAAATTACCAAAGCAATCTCTATTCTCAACTCTAGTAGTGTGCAGAACATATTTGGTGCTTGAAATTGTATTAACACAACAGTAAGTTGATTGTGTCTTTACTACCAATAGAGCTTTAAATGGGGGAATGTTTAAAGAAAGGATACGTAGGCAACAACTTATTACAGCTGGTTGACAATGACAAGACTTTAGATTTTTCTTGTCAACAGGAATAATTAAACTTCAAAAAGGCCTGCCACAAAACACAAAATTATGCAACTTCCGGCCCTGCATCCTAGGCCTCAGAGTAGTGTCAAGAAGCCCTATAGACAATGGAAACCAGCCAAACACAATCGTCTGTAGTCCAAAACACAGCATAACAAAATGATTGCCCCAAGGACACTGCTTATCTTGACTGAGCTAAGGGGCAACTAGAGGAAAAGAAAAACAGTAGTATCTCCTGAGCAATTAGGTGCACCTCTAACACCACCCTGGCTCTACAGATATAGAAGGAATTCCAGGAAAAATACCCTTTGGTAAGAGCTAAAATGGATAATACCTTAGGAAAGCAATCATTGAAGACTGAGTGAAACCACAAGAAGACATCGATCTTATGGACAAATAACCAGAACCGCACATGCATCAATCATTCGCCCGAAATCAAAACATTGAGGTGTACTACACAGCAAATTCACAGACAACACAGATCTGACACATGAGCACGTTTTAGCCATTCTATAACTAGCACAGCAAACTGAGCACAAAAGTCACATTTACTAGACCGAAAAATCCTTCAGTAAAAGGAACACCGTGAAGCTACACCATGCAACCGAAAGCCAAGTGAGCAAGGACTAAACACTTCATTAGTTTGTCAGATGCGAGGTGAACACTTACAGCAGCTTTTAAGCACACAATCCTAAAATGTCAGAACCCATCTTATACTCTGTGGGTTCTGAAAAGATTCATTTTAATGAAAAACTCTGGTACTAATTTTCCATGTTCGCAAACACTTAATGGTGAGTTACACAGGAACAAGCACTGACCGTTCCCAGGGGATGTATTTTTAAGATGGAAAATAGAGAGAATTGAATAGGACAAGTGCACATGTACAGGGAGTCACGAAATGGACACAATGACAAAGTAGATGGGACCAACATTCAGTGCACCATCACTGACAAATCAAGGTAACAGCACATAAGGGTTGTGGTTCACATTCTACTCACAAGCTTAACCCACCAATGTATTCTCGGACATAAATATAAGTGAGAATGTGTGGACAACCAGATGTCGAAAAGGGATTTATGGTTTGTGCTTAACTTAAGCCAAACAAACGAGTAGGGAACAAGACAATTGATGGCATGGAATGGGAGGATTAGTTCAAAACTAGGGGAGTCTACGGTTCACACAACTAAGGTGAGAGATCTCTGGGTATGGCCAGAAGGACTTTTTTCACACTGTACTTACAAATGGGCAAGGCTGCAGGCCCTCCTCCTCATAGTCAGGATTTACCTGATAGAAGAGAATCATGGGTAAGTGAAAGTCTGTAACCTGTCTGGGTCCTTCATGCAACAACGTATGCCCAATGTAACCTACAAGACTTTGCAGCACCTGTAGGCCCCTTTCCATTTGTGATTTCTGCAGAGGTGGTGTAGTCTTTTGAAGATTGTGTGGTCCTATACCACTCATATATAACATTTACTTAAGTAGAAGATACAAGAATACAGCCATGTTAGCATGCTTTAAAATGTCAAAGAGCTGATGACCGACACTCCACATGAAACACAGAAAACAAGGTGTTTGTTGGCACACTAAGGTATATTGACATGTGGGACCGCAGCATACCTAAAGTTAAACAAAAATAATTTGTTTGCGCCAGGAATGCGCAACAGTCCTTTTAAATGTAAGAATTGCAAAAGAAAGGGGCTCATGGAAATGGATTTAAAATCTATAAAAACTGTTGAAAAAACGTAATATTGAAGCTGACATTCTGGCCACAATTACTTTAAAGAGGGAGCTTTGTTAAACTACGAAAAAGGGACAGGTACTGAAAAAAGGAAAAAATAAAAATAAAGGGGGAAGTAATGAAAAAGGCCAAGAGCAAAATAATTCTTAAAATATTCATCAGGTAAAATAAAAGGATAACATGTTACCCTCCTCACTTAATGAGTAGGAACAACAATCATTAGGTAGAAGTCTAACAGACTGTGCAGCTGCCTGGTTGAAAAGACATATTGGTGACATGCTGCAAGCTTCCCTAGGAATGCATTCCGCCCATTGCACAATTATCAGTTTTTTAATTCCCATTTGCTTGCTTTCTATTTGCTTGCTTTATTTGTTTTAGGCTGTTCCACATGCATTTGCCCCGCACATGGAGCTTAGACTGTTTTCCGCCTCTCTGGCTGGCTCCTTGTATTTTTCCACAAATGCCCGCTATGAGAACTTTTTTTCGTGAGGCACTCCACAAGAGTACGTGTTTTCAGTTGTCTCTTGCATGCTAGTTCAGAAAGCAGTAAATATGCTGTTTTTCTCATTTCTTCTTCCCTGTCTTTCTGCTTGACTGATTCTACCTATCTCTGCTACTACCTGTATCAATCTCGCATGCCTGTGAGGAACAATGTTTGGTCAACAAGATGCTTTATTTTGGTCAATGCTCCTTACTAATAGTATAACAAACAATCCTTTTCCTCAATTTCACGCCCATACCATAGGCGCTGGAAGTAGCGGAGTAGAGGTGCACAAGAACCCCCAAAATAACCATGCTGGAGTTAAGGAGTGAATAAGTAATTAACAGGCCTTTATAGTTTCTTTTTATCTTGTCACATTCTCCGTGCATTAAAAGAGATCACATTTCAGGCTCTAACTTCCAGGGGAGGTTGGTATTAACTTTTTTCCCTGAAAGCAAAGTGAGAAGCTTTATAAGACTATCTTACTGGGTTTGTGAAAGGAAAAGCTGTAGGATTTTTTTTCCTACAACTCAACAAAATTAAAATTCTAGTAAATAAATTGTGCAAATATTTCAGAATATATCCGATTTGAAAAAGTACATATGAATCACTTGTTTTTGCGATTCCGAAGTGTGGTGGAAACATCTTAACTCTTTGGGTGCTTATGACTGAATGGTTCAGTCATGAGCACCAGTGCGCTCCTGTGCTCATGACCGAACCATTCAGTCATGAGTACATGCTCCGAAACTCTCTGCTGCAGACAGCAGAGGGATTTCCTTTTTTTGCCTGGGTAGGTGTGGGAAGAGCTTCCCAAACCTCCCCAGGCCTGTTTAGTACTTTCCTTGCAATGACGATCGCTCACATGGCATGCAATCGTCATTGCAACGAAACAAACTGTTTGTTTCTCCGTTTCGGTGCTTGTGGGGCTCTCAGCCCCCCAAGCACCGACACAGATGGGAGAGGTATTGTTGGAAAGCGGAGAATCTCCCCTTTCCAATGGCACCCTTCCCTAGTGGATCCCTGCTTGAGGATCGCTCCACAAATCTTTCATGTCCACACTGCCCTCCTGTTCTGCTCTTTAATTTAGGTCAAGGTCTTTGATATTTAAGACACACAGATAGAATGTGTCTATAGGTATCTGTAAAGACTGGCGTAACGAAAAGTGAGGGGGCCTCCCTGCACGATACTTAGGGGGGCCCCCTACGGGCTCAATCAGGAGCTCTCCCGGCCAGAGTTAAGTGCCGAGGGGGTCCCTTGGAGCTAGGGCCCCCCCGCACCGCGTGGGCTGCGGGGGCCTGTGTTACGCCCCTGTTTGTAAAGTAAAATGGTATAGAGCACCACTGTAATGTGCAAACTAAAAGCAAAACAAGATCAGTTGTAAAACCAAAGTTAGTACTTTTGTTAAGGCCCTCACTAACTGGTACCTGAACTGAGACCCATGTGTCTGGGTGCACTTGTTTTCTGGAAAGTGATAAAGTACCAAATATTCCTCAAAGTACAATTTTTTTTTTAAAGGTTCTTATGTGCAACTGGAAGTAATACATCCATGTTAAGGATCTGTCCACGAGCTTTCTATTGGCCAACAGGGTCTTTTCTCTGATATAATTGAACTTAAATAGAAACAAAACGGATTTATACAACCAATAGATGCAAGAGGAGTATTTAAAGGCATTTACCCTATCATTAGCAAGCAAAGTTTAATAGATATGATGCAAACTGTGAGAAGAATGAAAACGCAACTATTTGTAAGGACAAAGGAAATAGCTAGGAGTCGCTAGCTAAGTGTATTATGGCTATAACTATTTTGGTCGATTGAATGGTTAATCTGGGCTAAAAATTTGTGAAAGAATGAATCCTTTACTACTAAAAAAATGTATACAGCTATGTTAAGTCATCAGCACTAGAGAGAATGGAAAAAACTCTGAAAGGACGACTAAGCACAACATCTAAAATACAAGATCTGCTTTCAACTCCTATAGTTTTGTCTTTTGGGTTTTGCTTGGTACTTTATATGTTGCCATTTAGAGAGGAGTGGCATGGATAGATTTATTCTTTGCATAGGAAGGAGCGATGCTGATCTCCAGAGCTTGTCCTGGAACAGAATTGTTAGCCTATTGTGTACCTTGATATAGTATATGAGTGAACGAGCAAGCATTGAAAAAGCAAATAGGTCTCATCTATAATAGAGTCCTTGCCTTTGCTAAATTTTTTTTAGCTATGTTGCAAATGTCTGAAAGTAATGTAAATAAACTGTATGACAGCCACCGCTGTCCGCATTATAGTGCTTTTTTATATTCCTTTATGCTGCACTGAAATTAGCGTTGCTGTATAATATGGCTAAAAACATTGACAAAAATAATAGATCTCGCATAGGCAAGACCTATTGGCTTTGCCAAAGCTTGGTATAGAATGCCATATGGTTAAGTAATAAGTATTTATTTAGGGTTTCCAACGGCTGAAGTGCTAATGTTACAGAATGGAGAATGCACTTGCGAGCAGGTGCAAGGTGTCCAGATTCAGAAGCCTTTTAGGACCATACATAAACTGTGAAAATGTGCCATATAAATGCTTAGAACGTAACGAGTTGTAGGTAGAGAAAAAAGTCCAATAAGTCACATCTTTTATTACAGTGATGCTTTAGGCTAGGAGTTAATTTGGGTGCAATGATTACAAAAGCGCCCAAACAAAAAAAACACTGACTGCTTGTTTAGTATGAATCTAGCAATAATTGGTGTTCAGTGTGTTTCCTACACCATTGGGCCCCTGCACCTGCTGCACCATTCAAATCATGGCCCTAGCCCCTGTAAGGTAATGCCACTAGTGACTACTTGTTTAGCAGTACAATATAGCAATGATCTGTGTTCAGTGGGTTACCAAACCTTGTGGCCACTGTGCCAAAGCACCTACTGCAGCATTCAAATCAGGACCCTTGTGCCTGCAAGGTAACTGCAATTGTGACTGCTTGTTTAGTAGCAAACTATAGCAATAGGTGATTAGTAGATTTGCTAGAGCTTGTGGCCCCGTGCCACTCACCGCATCTGCTGCACCATTCAAATCACGGCCCTGGTGCCTGCAAGCGAACTGCTTTTTTAGTAGTAAAATATCTCAAACATCCACGACCCTAGTGCCTTCAAGGACAAATCATTAAATTGTTTCTATCCAGTAAAATATGGGTTCCGCAAAAGACACAGTTGCAGACCAACAATTGCTTTAATAAAAAGTGCCTTTATACTTATCCAATACTCCAAAACGAGTTGCCACAGATGTCAAAGCATATGCTTTACACATCAAAGTGAAAACCAACCATGCTAATTGATCAGATGTCATACTCCTGTGCAAATATGTAGGCAGGAAATCTGAAATCCGCTTTAGAATTTTAGAACCTTAGGAGCACAATCAGGTGTCCCAATTTGATCAAGCATTGATCCCTTTTGGGAATGAGCCTGCATCGTAAAGAGGTGTGTACCCTAATCCAAGTGCCCGACTACTTGCAAAACTGGTATCCACATTAATTTGGCCCTCAAGTCATGCTAATCTAGCATGCCTGTAGAGTTATGTGCATGAAAATGTGAAGTCCGAAACTTGTTCTGATAAAAGGGGGACACCAAGCGCACCTTCATGGTGGGGCTGACTACTGTCAATGCCTTTGGTGCCTCACAGAGGTGGTGGGACTGTACGCTCGGTTTTGTTACTCAGTGTGACTAGGCCTTTTTGTCTATGTCAGCGGAAGCATGCTACTGACCCCTTTTGTGTAAAGTTTTGCAGTTATTTGAAACCAAAAAAAAGTGCATTTAATGTGTGTGTATATTTACAGTCCGCATACAATACCAGCGTGGAATAATAGCACAAGTTACTACTTGTGTAACGTTATATCTGTAAGAGACATTAGTTAGTGATAGATTCCTTACCTTAGAATATCCCCAGGCGTCAGACTGGATCCGGAAATTTTTGCGTAGCAGTCCCCTTGCGCATCGGTAGGCGTCGTCTGCGGCTCCGCGTCCGTCGTCGGCGCCGTGATGACGTCGTCGTACTTAGACGCCGCCTCCGCGTGCTGACGTCCGTTCTTAGACACAGCTTTCCCGCGCCAGAAGCGCTGAGCCATGTTAAAAACCAACACTGGTGCCATTGAAACTAGGGCCCTGAAGGGGATGACCTTAACCCTAGATATCGGTTCGCAGAACGAGGAGGATGGGTGTGTCGGTAAGGAATCTAATACTAATGTCTCTTACAGATATTTTGTTACACAAGTAGTAACTTGTGCATCTGAAAGACGTTAGTGATAGATTCCTTACCTTAGAATAGATACCCCAGCAATACCAACCCGGGTGGTGGGTCTGCAAACCAATAATCACAACAGAAGGTCCTGGAGGACGGAACGGCCAAAGAAGCCATCTCTCCGGACCAGACTGTCCAGGCAATAGTGTCTTGCAAACTTGTGCAGCGAGGCCCACGTAGCTGCCTGGCAAATTTCCTGCAAGGGCACTCCCCGGCCAAGGGCAGTTTTAGTCGCCGTGGCCCAAGTGGAATGAGCCCGCAATCCAACAGGGGGCTCCTTTTTAGCCAAGGAGGAACATGCCTGGATACACAAGATGATCCACCGAGAGATGGTCCGCTTGTGCACCGCCTTTCCCTTCTTAGCGCCCACGTAACCAACAAAGAGTTGGTCATCCACCCGGAACTGGCGTGTGCGATCCAGATAGAATGAGAGCGCACGTTTTGGGTCCAGACGGTGGAGCCTCTCTTCCTCTTTCGAGGGATGCGGAGGCGGAAAGAAGGTGGGCAAAGTGATGGATTGCCCGATGTGGAAGGCCTTGACCACCTTGGGCAGGAAAGACGGCCTAGTCCGCAACACAACCTTGTCCGGATGGACAGAAAGGAAAGGGGGTTTAGAGGAAAGAGCCTGGAGCTCACTCACTCTCCTGGCAGAGGTGATGGCAACCAGGAAAGCAATCTTCAGAGTAAGAAGGCGGAGAGGGCAGTTGTGAAGTGGCTCAAAGGGAGCGCACATCAGAAATGTAAGAACAAGGTTCAAGTCCCACTGAGGCATCACAAACGGAACAGGAGGGAACGTGTGTGTGATGCCCTTCAGAAAACGATTTACAATAGGGGACTTGAACAAAGAAGGTTGATCAGGCAACCTTAGAAAGGCTGAAAGGGCAGAAAGGTAGCCCTTGACAGTGCCCAGAGCAGAGCCCTGCTGGGCAAGAAAAAGAAGGAAGAGAAGAACCTCAGAAAGAGGGGAAGAAAGTGGATCCACAGCCTTTGCTGTGCACCATGCCACAAATCTATTCCACCTGCAGGCGTATACCGATTTTGAGGAGGGACGCCTGGCTGCCTTAATGACATTACAGACTTCAGGAGGCAAGTCAAATGGCCTCAACTGTCGCCGCTCAATCTGCAAGCATGGAGGTGGAGACTAGACAGGTTCGGGTGGAGGACCGTCCCCTGCTGCTGCGACAGAAGGTCCTCCTGAAGAGGCAGACGAACCGGGGGATCGACTGACATACTGATTAGCTCTGGATACCAGTACCTTCGTGCCCAGTCCTGAGCCACAAGGATGACTTGGGCCCGGTCGCGCTTGATCATCTTCAGCACTCTGTGCAGAAGTGGTATAGGCGGAAAGGCTTACAACAGACCGCAACTCCACTCGCGACGAAAAGCGTCTCCGAGCGAGTGCCGCCTTGGAAAGTCCAACGCGCAGAACTGATGACATTGCGCGTTCTCTTCTGTGGCGAATAGATCTAACCAAGGCTCTCTCCACTGCTGAAAGAGGCCTTGTGCCACGTCAGAGTTCAGACGCCATTCGAGATCCATCATGCACCGATTGAGTTAGTCCGCCCTGGCGTTCAGAGAACCTGCCAGGTGTTGAACCACCAGGGTCACGCCCTGATGTTCCAGCCACTGCCAGAGGCGCAGAGCCTCCTGGCAAAGGGTCCACGACCCCACCCCGCCCTGTTTGTTGCAGTACCACATGGCGGTGGTGTTGTCCGTGAACACCTGCACTACACTCCCCCGGACAGAGGGGAGGAATGCCTTCAGTGCTAGACGAATCGCCCGCAGCTCCAAAAGGTTGATATGGAGCCGGGACTCCGCCGGAGACCAGAGGCCTGTGATCTCCGCTCCCATGTGGCCTCCCCAGCCCTGGAGGGACGCGTCCATCACAACTACGTGCTCCGGTTGGGGAAGTGAGAGGGATCTGCCGCTGACCCAATCGCGGTCCATGAGCCATCACTGCAGCTGTCTCGCAGTGCCCTCCGAGATCAGGATATGGTCGGAGAGGTTGCCCTGATGCTGGGCTCACTGAAACTTCAGGTCCCACTGCAGAGCCCTCATCTGCCACCGTGCGTGATGCACCAGAAGGATGCAGGAGGCCATCAGCCCCAGAAGCCGCAGCGTCAGCCTGACCGAGACCCGGGATAAAGGCTGAAAGAGTGGAATCAGAGCCTGAATATCCCGAACCCGCTGTTTGGGCGGATAAACCCGAAACTGCGCTGAGTCCAGAACCGCTCCGATGAAGAGGAGCTTCTGAGAGGGGCACAGGTGTGACTTCGGCACATTGATGGAGAACCCCAGGTGGTGCAGGAGTTCTGCCGTCGTCTGGAGGCGGCAGACGACTGTCTGGGGCGAGCCCGCCTTCAACAACCAGTTGTCGAGGTAGGGGAAGACTGAAACCCCTAACCTGCGCAGATGAGCTGCGACCACCGCCATCACCTTTGTGAACACCCGTGGGGCGCTGGTAAGGCCGAAGGGGAGCACGGTAAACTGAAAGTGCCTGTGGCCAACCGTGCACCGCAGGTAGCGCCAGTGGGCCGGCAGGACGGGGATGTGGAAATAAGCGTCCTGCAAGTCCAACGCTACCATCCAGTCTCCTGGGTCTAGGGCAGCTAAGACCTGAGCCAGTGTCAGCATTTTGAACTTCTCCTTCCGGAGGAAGCCGTTGACGTTCCTTAGGTCCAAGATATGGCGTAGGCCCCCTTTGCCCTTCTTGGGTACCAGAAAGTAGTGGTAGTAGCAACCACACCCTACTTCCGGCCCAGGAAAGCGCTCGATGGCCCCCTTGGCCAAGAGGGCCGTAACTTCCTCCTGCAGAAGTCACAAATGATCCCCCGATACACGGTGGTTCTACAGTGGCATGGCTGGAGGAGTCGCCTCGAAGGGGAGGGAGTAGCCCCTTCGGACAATTTGCAGCACCCACCTGTCCGATGTGACAGTGCGCCAGTGAAGGAGGTGATGGCGAACCCTGCCCCACACTGGCGACACATTGGCCTGAAAGGACTGAGTAGGAGGGTTTCGAGGCAGATGCTGTGGGGGAAGGTGTGGACTGTCCTCGCCGTTGTCCCCGACCGCCGCCACGGCGGTTTCCACAGCCGCCAAAGGGTTGGGCATTACTCTGCGGTACGTGGCTTGCAGCACGTGTGGGTACACCCCTTCCTTGGCCACGAAAGGAGCGAAAGGCACCCGTTTGCTGGCGCGGGGCCGAAAGGCCCAAGGACTTGGCCATAGCCTTGGAGTCCTTAAAGCGCTAAAGCGCATGGTCTGTCTTGTCGCCAAAAAGGCGACGGCCATCAAACTGCATGTCCATGAGTGTGTTCTGGACATCAGCCGAGAAGTTGGCGGACCTCAACCAGGCGTGGCGACGAATCGCCACCGTCGTTGCCATCGCTCTGCCCAGTGAGTCGGTGGTATCCAGTCCACACCGAATAGAATAACGTGCCGCATCTCGGCCTTCCACAATGGCTTGGCAGAGTTTAGCCCGTACCTCCAACGGGCATTCTGGCAGCACTTCTGCGACCGTGTCCCACAGGGAGTGGGTGTAGCGGCCCAAGAGGCAGGCGGTGTTGGAAGACCGCAGTCCCAGACTTAGGGAGGAGAATACCTTCTTGCCGTATTGCTCATTCCTCTTGGATTCCCAGTCAGGCGGAGCAGACGGGAACACGGTCTGGGAATTGGAGGCCTGAATCACCAGGCTCTGTGGGGTGGGTGGACAGGAAACTAGGGTTGCCCGGGGCCAGGCGGTGGCGTCTGGCCACGTTCCTATCTACAGGTGAACCTGTAGCGGGCTTGGACCAACTGCCCAAAAGAACGTCGGACAAGGCACATTAAACGGCAGCAGAGGCTCATCCGAGCTTGACTGCGGTTGAAGGACCTCAGTGAGGAGGTTAGTCCTCACGGCCGCGACGGAGAGTTCAAGGCCCAAGGCCTTGGCCGCCCGCGTCAGCACCACACTGTAAGTAGCCCCCGCCACGGTAAGAGGCGAGACAAAACCAGTGTCTGGCGAAGTGTCCAGACCGCTGGTATCCCCAAGTCCACCTGTCCAGTCCTCCAGGGACTGACACTCCCGTGTCAGAGGGTCCTCAGACCCCTCCCAATCCTCCTCATCACCCATCTCCTGGTACTCATGGGTGTCAAATGATGGGGCCGGCTCATGAAAGATGAACTCTCTGAACGGCGTCTGAAGCGGCGCCGGATCGAGGGAAGCATCAGGGACGGCGTCGTCCGAAGACTGCGCCGGGGGTGACACCTGAGGCACCGGCGCCGGGGAGGTCGTTCGGTTCACCGGTGACGACCCGGAACCGGACCCAGTGGGGGCCTGCGGCGCCGGGCCCGAAGCACCTGACGGCGTCGGGGTCGGAGCACCCAATGGCGTCGGGGCTGGAGCCCCCGACCCGCTAGGGCCCCCAGACGGGTCTGCTGGGCCCGAAGGCGCCGCGGAGCCCGTCGGAGAAGAGAGGGACCTCATGGCCATGAGGAACCGCTCGATCTCCTCCGGCGTCACGCGCAGCCCAGGGACCAGAGGGTATGGGGCCGGACGAGACGCCTGCAACTCGACGGAGCCGCGTGGGCGGTGCCACCTGAACCCCCGGCCGCGTCGGGGGAGTCGGAAGAGCGATGACGTCTCTTCGACTTCTTGTGCTTACCCGACGACTTCGACCCTGAGGAGTGATGTAGACTCCCGGAGCTACGATGGCTCCGCTCCCGCAACCGGTCCCTCGACCTCCGTTCGGAACGGGACCAACTGGGCAGACTGCCGGAGTTCGAGTCGCTTGCGGGACCGCTCCCGCCTAGCTTTCGAATTCAGGGCCTGGCAGTCGGAACAGGTCTTGACGTCGTGGTCGACGCAGAGACAGTGGAGACACTGACGGTGAGGGTCGGTGACCTACATCAGTCGGTCGCAATCCTCACAGGGCTTAAAACCTGGCATCCCTCCCGGCACCGTTCGGAGTCGAAAACTCGAAAAAGAATGATCAAAAGAGATCAAAAAAGTTTAGTCAAAAAAGACTAAGGTACCACTTTTTCCGGATCTGCGCTGCTGGCGCGGAAAAAAGAAGAACCGACGTCAGCACGCGGAGGCGGCGTCTAAGTACTCCGACAACGTCATCACGGCGCTCACGACGCCGACGACGGACACAGAGCCGCAGACGACGCCTACCGACGCGCAAGGGTACTGCTACGCAAAAAATTCCGGATCCAGTCTGACGCCTGGGGATATTCTAAGGTAAGGAATCTATCACTAAAGTGTCTCTTTCAGATACTATATGCTATATGTGTGTGACTGAGTACTGAAGGAAGTGGGGTCCATCGTGGATGCCTCAGCATTGACATGGCACAAGATGGAGGATGAGAACAGTTTGAATTTGAAAATTTCTTTTTTTTTTTTAAAACATCTTTTTATTACATAAACAGGCTCCATACATTCGCACAGTAGTCAGCAGCAGTAGGATAGTGATACAGAAAGGACAATGCTCCATAGTGTAACATCAACAATTCAGCATGCATTGGTAGATCAAACCCCCATTCCACCCCACCCCCCCACCCTAGCAGTGGACCCGCCGGCCACCATCACTGTGAAACCACCCTCGGCAGACTTTTCGGCTGGCATTGTTAGGGCACTACAGCCACTACCGCCCCACCCCCTACCCCCCCGCCCACCCCCTTCCGTCTGAATTTGAGAATTTAAGCGCAGGCGAATCATCCCCTTGGGGATCTCTCGGCGCTAAGGGAGAAGATATGTAGGGCAGAAACGCCTAAAACCACCATGTTGTCAAAAGTTTCTTAAAGCTGGGTAAACCGCTACAGGACCTGATATTTAATGGCAGTTTGTTCCAGTATCTAGGGACCAAGTGGCAAAAGGCTCTACCACCCCTTCTTACTCTGTATTTTCTGAATGCACAGAAGGTTGGCATTACTAGATCTTAGTTGTCGTGCCGGTTGATACCACCTGAATTTATTTCTAAGGTACACAGGCCCTTTCCCCTGTAGTGATTTAAAGGCCACACAGAGCATCTTAAAGATAGCTTGTTTCCTCACCGGGAGCCAGTGCAGCTGGTTCAACAAAGGGGCTGATGGGGTTTGTGGCGGCTTGTTTAAGGCGAGGCCGGCTGCAGTGTTCTGCACTACCTGTAGACGCATTAGTAGGTCCTCACGGGCACCCACCAGCAGCGAGTTGCCGTAATCCAGCCGACTCACCAAGAGTGACTGGATGAGGGTTTTCATTGCTGACAAAGGAATCCAGGGGAAGATTTTCCTAAGCATCCTCATTGTGCTGAAGCACGTTCCTGGACACTCTTGACCTGTTCCTCCATAGATAATTCATCATCAATCCTAACGCCCAGATTCTTAGCCCACCTCCTGGGTGGCGGGGCTCGCCCAGCTCGGGTGGCCACCACTCGGGGGACCAGATTGTCTCAGCATTCCCAAAAAGCAGAATTTCCGTATTTGAGGAATTAAGTTGTAAAAAATTCATCCTCATCCAGACGGCAATACTGGACATGCAGCTTCTAAATTTCCGTTGAGTTGATGTAATATCTTCCTCAATGGAGACAATTAGCAGCGTATCGTCCGCATAGGAGATGGTCTCGAACCCGTGGCCTCTGATATCTGCCAGGGGTGTCACATAGGCGTTAAACAAAGTAGGGCTCAATACTGAACCATGCAGAACACCCCTATCCATCCCCATTGTCTGAGATAAGAAGGTCCCCAGCTGGATACTCTGTCTACGTCCCGATAGAAAGCTTTGGATCCACTCAAGAGCTTTACCGCTCACCCCAATCCCCCTCAATCCGTCTAGCAGCAACCGATGGGAAATGGTGTCAAATGCTGCTGACAGATCGAGGACGACGAGGATTACTGACCTGCCTCAGTCTAATGTCATCCTGATGGTATCCATTACTTCTACCAGTGCAGCCTCTGTACTATGGGATGCACGAAATCCAGACTGAGAGGGATCCAGGAGGTGGTTTTGTTCCAAATATTGGGACAGTTGTTTGTTCACTAGAGTTTCCAGAACCTTCGCACAACAGGGGAGGAGCGATATTGGCCTATAGTTCTGCAGCTTGGACGGATCCGCCGACGCCTTCTTTAAGAGTGGCTTAACCCGTGCTCCTTTCCATTCAGTTGGAAATATGGCTGTCTCCAGCGAGATGTTATAGGTTTTAGAAAGTGCGTCTGCTAGGATCGGGCTGAGTATTGACATTACTGCTGGTGGCACAGGGTCAGAAGGTGGACACGGCTTAGTAGGGCTCCAACTTGAATACAGGTCGTAGCGGCAAGGAGTCAAATCTGAGGGGAATCCTCTTCCAGCAGAGGTTGTTTACGAGCGTCTTCCTCTCCTTGTTCCACCATAGCTGTCTCAAAGGACTGAAATCAGGTCCATCTTGTTTGTGAAGTGCATGGCTAAGTCTTCACAATTCTTGTGGGGGGGGTGCCGCATTGTTCACCTTTGGTTTGTAAATTCCTTCAATAACCTATACATTTCCCTGGATGAATTTTTGGCCTCAGTAATGCGTGCACCCAGGTGTATCCTCCTTGCTGTTTTACAGCTATTTAGGTAGTCTGTGTGATTTCCAGTATTGCAATGCATCTTGCTTCCTCTTTGACTTCCTCCATCTCCTCTCCAAAACTCTACTCTTAGACTTTTCCTTTTTAAGAGTGTCCGAGTACCAGGGGGCCCCAGACAGTGGACGTCTCTTTCCTGCAGTCACATAGGTGTATACTGGTGATCCTAACACTGCTCCTAGGGAGGGTGGAGGCCAGGGCTTGCTTTAGAAATGCAATGATTACTTCTTCCTGAACACTGCCATTTGGTAGATTTTCAAAGTGGACTGCACTTTGTTCAAATTGAAAAGGTTTCTAGTAACAGCTTGCCCTTTTGACTTCTCTGCTTCAATGAGCCGGATGACAGTCAGTTGTAGATATGGCACTTCTTTAAGCCTTCGTTTTGAATACTCCTATTTAGAGCCAGGCCCATTTACACCTGCTGTGAGAGCCATCACCTTCCACCAAGAATCAGCCTGAAAATTGCATTAGAAGGAGAAAAAAAATAAGAAATAACCGATGAGAAACCTTATAAAGGGGATCTACATGGTCTGAAAAATGCGGGAATGAGTGGGATGCCAACCGGATGTACGACACTACAACGCATGCTTTTACCACGCATTCAGTCACAACGCAGTTTTTACAACGCATGCTGTTAAAACGCATAGCGCTTTGGGGTGCTGGAAAGTGAATAGTTTAATTTACTATTCCAACTCCAGTCCCCGTGGATAGTAGGGAAGGTGTTGGATAGTAAATTAAATCTATTCCCTATCCTAGAGCGCCCCCCAGCGCAATGCGTTGCAATGGTTTTCGTTGTAAAACCTGCGTTGTAAAAGTTTCGTTCTAAAGGATGTTTCCCATGCCAACCACCTTACTTTGCTTTAGTTCTAAGTTCATCTTGACCGCGGAATGGGGTACTCTGCAGAATACTTGAAGAGTTGTGTTGTAATCCGGTTTGGGGTATAACTGGCAGTCTGCCAGATGTAAGGGAACATTACTGAATTCTGCACTCATTACTGAAAAAGCAGACGGTCGGCCTAAAGTGCCTAGAAGCCTGCCTGCTGAGAGAAGGAAAGCAGACTTGGCTGGCTGGTGAGGAACACCCAGAGAAGGCTACTACAGAGTGCGAAGCCAGGAGTGACGTGAAGGCACCCCCAGTCTTAGCTGTTCCCAGGTGAGCAGCATTTTTAAAACCCAAGTACCACCGGGTCACCAGGAAATAAGTGGTGAGATTGAGACTGGTGGAGCTGCTGCAGACGTCAGAAGTGAAATTACATTGCTGCCAAAGTTTGAATGCTGCTACGTAGGTCTGCCCCACTGACTTAATTCTGCACACCTATGCCTAATCTTTGCCTATGATCTTTGTGTGTTGGGAGACTGCACTCATGGGCTCTCGACCACAGCTCAGAGAGTTGGAAAGGGTGGTTAGCACCTCACGGATAAAAAGGACTTCGATTGTAAGCCTGTATTTCAGTGCGATTGAACTGCTTAATATTTAGTTTTGCCGTGAGATCATAGTAAATAAGATAAGCACTGGGCTGGACAGTGTCTGCATCTGTTGCTGAACTTCAGCTCTGAACTCGTGTCCTCTCTACAACCTTCTTGTGACTGATTGCCCACACTACCCAGTTCTACTTGGCACAGTTTGCTAAGCCATAGTTGGACAGCCCGAGGACATGAAATGCACATTCGCTGACCCGCCACAGCATTGGATCAGTCACATCAGTCTGTCCTATGGCTCCTTCAATGGAGTCCAACAGTCTTGAGGGAGACAGACAATCCATAATAAAAAATGTTAACATAACTGCTGGATTTCTAAACGTCTGGCACATTCGTAAACCCCTCACTCTGCCTTCCCCCTGGGGACAGAAATAATGTCTGGTCACATCAGTGGAGCCCGCTGCCACATACAATCCATCAGTGTGGACCTTTTTGGGACCAGAAAGCAATTATCCACAACAGGTCAAGTGCTTCAGGAGCGGCCCATTAGAGTTACCATTGGAAAGGAGTGAACACTTTTCTCAGAATAAAATTGGGTTGCAATAAGCAGATATGCACGTGGAGATTCCCGGCCTTGTGATAGGAGTCCTTCTAGTGTAGCTTCCTCAACATTAGTCTCAAACACCACCACGGTGAAGGTCTCTGAAATAGAACATCCTCAAGAGAGATTTGCTCCTCTGGCCAAAGACAAAGGTAAACAAGCATTTACAATGCAATGGTTTCGCCTTTTGAAAAGTTTGAGCTATTGGCATTGTAAATGACAAAATTTGTATTAATGTGTTGGTTTTAAAAACAGATAAATAAATGGCATTGTCATTTACAATGGCAATAGTTTAATCTCTGGCAAATGCCACACAAAAACACACAGACCCACACACACCAACAGAGCCCCACACACACCCAGACCCACACACAGACAGACAAAGACCCAGACCCACACACAGACAGACAGACAAAGACCCAGACCCACACCCAGACCCACACCCAGACCCACACCCAGACCCACACCCAGACCCACACCCAGACCCACACCCAGACCCACACCCAGAGCCACACCCAGAGCCACACCCAGAGCCACACCCAGAGCCACACCCAGAGCCACACCCAGAGCCACACACACCCACCCAGAGCCACACACACATTCAGGGAAGCAAGCACAGCGAGGGGGCAGGGAAGCAAGCACAGCGAGGGGGCAGGGAAGCAAGCACAGCGAGGGGGCAGGGAAGCAAGCACAGCGAGGGGGCAGGGAAGCAAGCACAGCGAGGGGGCAGGGAAGCAAGCACAGCGAGGGGGCAGGGAAGCAAGCACAGCGAGGGGGCAGGGAAGCAAGCACAGCGAGGGGGCAGGGAAGCAAGCACAGCGAGGGGGCAGGGAAGCAAGCACAGCGAGGGGGCAGGGAAGCAAGCACAGCGAGGGGGCAGGGAAGCAAGCACAGCGAGGGGGCAGGGAAGCAAGCACAGCGAGGGGGCAGGGAAGCAAGCACAGCGAGGGGGCAGGGAAGCAAGCACAGCGAGGGGGCAGGGAAGCAAGCACAGCGAGGGGGCAGGGAAGCGAGCACAGCGAGGGGGCAGGGAAGCGAGCACAGCGAGGGGGCAGGGAAGCGAGCACAGCGAGGGGGCAGGGAAGCAAGCACAGCGAGGGGGCAGGGAAGCAAGCACAGTCAGTGGGCAGGGAAGCAAGCACAGCTCCTTAGTGAGTTTAGTGTGCAGGGAAATAAAATATGAACCCCTGGGGTCTTGTTTGTGTGACTCTCCAGCTGACAGCGAGCAGCACCCAATGTTCTATTAAGTGCAAATATTTTGAGATGCATTGGACGGTGCCAGATCCTGCGGCCACGGAAAGTTTGTCTCCAGACACGGTGGGAAAAAAGGTGGCTTTTATCCAAAGCCAAAGACGTAGCTTCCAATTGTGTACCAGGTGCAGTGACACCTGGACTGGGGGGTGGGTGGGGGGAGAGGGTGCATTCAACCCTGATTAACCCTATCTTTCACCGTTGAAACTGCTGCCAGCGGGGTCCACTCCTTCCTTGCACTAGGGCCCACGACACACTGGGTACTATGCCATTTTCCAAAACTTTTAAAAAACTGTGCCCTAAAATTGTCTGTTGTCTTGCACAAGTCACCTGGTGACTGAATTTCCACAACAAAATTAACCTGACTGCCAAGCATCTTGTCCTTTCCTGTGCAACACTGAACGGTCAGCTGATAGTTACACAATAGAGTAACGGGGATTGAGCAAAGCTATTGATAGAAGGCATTAGGTTGGCGAGGAACACATTTGAGATAAAGAGCAAGGGACCTAAGCTATGGACACCAAGGATGTCCACTCCTGTTGAAACCTACGAGCTAAAGAACTTAAATCATTCTCCCTCATTCTGGCCTCCTGGGTGGTCCACTGCTCCAACATGTCATAACGATCAGCCATTTTCACCTTCTCGGATTTAGAAGCCGCCATTTGGCAACAAGAGCCTTAAAGCTACCGGAGAAGGGCAGCGATCAGACAAACCAGTAGGCCCAGATATTGTCTCTGTAGGTTACCTGGGCGGGCAATGAAACGGCCCAGTGCAAAAGGATTTATAGGGCAGGTACGCAAATATGACACCAGGCGGGAACGGGCACACGGACAGCGGGAGGGGAGGCATATGGCAGAAAAAAAAGAAAATAGGAAGTAGGTTATTGATGCAGATTTCCTCTTTCAGGACTTCACAATCTGTGGGTGGGTCGGTGTATGCTCTGCGACGGATTGTGTAAGCCCGATCCGAAAGCCGCCAGATCCCGCAAATAACCTCTCTGCCCGCATCCACCGCTGACAGTAGCGGTCTCAGCTCCAATCCCCTATGCACCTTTGTCCCCGGTCCCGCGTGTATGAAGGGGTTGAAGGAGGCCAGGATACAAAGCAGGGGCTGAAATCACTCTCCACCGGGCGCCATCTTTAACGAAATGCCCAAAACAAACCTCTAAAAGAAAAAAAAAGAAAAAAACACCGCCCACCGCCGCAATGACGTTGTCAAAGGGGCTGGATGAGAAAAAAAAAACGCCGGAACGCCCACGAGTCGCCTCGAAGAATGACGGACGCCTCTCTCTTCCAATGGCTAGCCTCCATTTATGGAGCTAGCCAATGGAAGACAGAGGCGGGACAAACATCCATACTGTAACTCAAAAGATTTCGCCCCGCGCGAAAGTCTGCTGCGCAGCTTTCGGTGAGGCGAAACCTAAAGATGGGTATCTTGATGAACAGAAGGCAGAGAAGAGTGAAGGAGCTGCAAAAGCATCCGAGGGTAGGTGTGACGCATTAAGTCAAGAAAGCCTAAATTTCTGCTTTCCTCCCACCCTCTTTGTGATTTCAAATAAGAGCCATTTCAGCAAAAATGTTCCTTCTCTGATTGTAAAGAAGCTTGTACAACTCCAGAAACCATGACGAGGCGGGAGACAGCCTGCATAAATCAATCCAGGTCTAGGGGTTTAAAAATGTTGACGTCCCGACCCAACAACTGCGTAGAAGGTTGATTAAGCCAGCATGAGGGTCTTCATCAGGATTAGACAGGGTAAGGCAACCTATGGTTGGGTGCAATACTGCGCTCCCCAACATGATAATGTTCAGACCCTACATGGGGCCAGGGGTCTTTAATTCCTAATGCTCCTGAATGGTAATTCACCACAGTGGTGTTAGTCAATGAATAATATGTTCTAACTAAGTGGATTCAAAGTTGAAGCTAAGTGTATTCAAAGTGGAAGCAACATACTAATTAATCACAGTTTGCATCTTATCATGCAGGACGCTGCAGTCCTCACAAAACCCCCGCATCTGTTGGTGTTGCATCATCAACATATTCAAACCCCTAGGCCTGCACTGATTTATGCAGCTCCTTCCAGGACAGTGAATTCAGAATCTATGATCACTAACCCCTCCCTCCCCCCAAAAAAACGGTCTTTAAGAATATATATATCTACACTGAAGTTATATCAGTCAGTGTTCATCTGAAAAATATAATTGGTTTTCCTTCACACATTAGCACTTTCAAAACACTTTTCTATGCACCTCTTTTGAGCAACTTTTCAAAACTTTTTAAAACTCATGTTTCAATGTATGTATATAAAATGTTAATCTGTTTCTCTAACAAAGTGTTGTCCTTTGTTGTCCTTTGTTCTCTGGTATTCATACTGGTCTCGCTCGTATTTTGACCAACCCAATGGGTAGTATGTCTAATATTGTTTTAGATTTATTTTCTTTGACAAAAGTAGGACCATTAGGACCACCTTGTTTTCGGTATCACATTGTACACAGGTCGTCTGGTTTACCCCATTATTTTCTAATGACCCATCTCTGTACCACTGCTGCTGGTGGAAATAAGATAATGGTTATCACATGGCTAGAATGCAGAAAGTGTGTTTGTGCAGTTATTGTTGTATGTGAAAGTACTTACTGCCTCAGCTTTTTATCTGGCGTGGGGAAACCCTGCATCTTAGCCATATCCTAGTGCATCCTTGACTTTCCATGCTCTATGAGCAGGAAAGATATACAGACAGTTCTGCTGATAATACGTGTTAACTTCTTTGGGTCAGCCCGCCTTGTTCTTCTGATGAATGTGGACTAAAACTGCCAAGTAGTGAGTAGTCAATTAATTCCCACAGACCCAATTTTGGGAACATTATCCTTCAAGTCATGTTTCACCTTTTAACAGAACTCCTTTTACTGTTTTAATCTGAGGTCACAGCGTTAACACCAATTAGGGGAGTACTGGTCAGGAGCAGCCGACCCAACAATCTGTTCTAGATCTTTAAACGTCTGCTCCTTCCCATGAATGCAAGCGATGCATGACTAAACAACCTGGTAAACCCTTTTTCAAAAACTGGTTTGAATCAACAGTTACGGCTTAAAAGCACAGACCCGTTGTGACTCCCTGATCACCCTCAACTTACCTGGAGTTGATGCACATCGGGCACATGCCAGACACGGCAAGGCGTATTTGTTGCCATGGGTCTCGATAGACTTTAATCACAGGGAAGTGTACATTCAGAAGAATTCCACATTTTTTAAAAGGCTTTATTTCAATACAATTTCAATTCAGAAATAAAAAATAGCAGAAATTACTAAAATCATAGATATAGCATAATCAAATAATGTACTACCATTCAAAATACAAATAGTGATTGTGATGTAATTATGAAATACCATGAAGCCCATTGTACACTCGTGTTCATGCCTAAACGTATTCTACTTTCTATTAAGCACCATCTACTCAAGTGAATATATGAAATGAAAGCATAATATCAATACAGACAATAAGTGCATTGTGCATTGCAGTAAGATAACTGAAATAAATGCATCAGCTATTGCAAATACACAATGACTTGCACGGCCTACGCAAATGCACAAAAAGGGGGACTCCCCCAACAGAACAGAAATAAGGCAAAACCGGACTAATCCATTCTTTGTCACTATTCCTGTTAGGGCAAATAATCAATGCTTTTAAGCCGCACCCTGGAGGACTGTGCTTGAGTTTAGAATCACATTTGTGCTTGATGTCCGCATGGGGGGGGAATACTCCCAGGAAGTTGAAATATTTCAGTCAGACACAACCCCTGAGCCACAGAAATGAGATACTGCTTTGTACAGCACACTAACAGGAAAATCCAACAGAGAGCCCATCTGCACACTGACCATGCTCAACGTGGCTCACTCTGCAGCAGGCAAACAAACACTTCAAGATATATTCTAGATCAATCATGTGCTCAAGGGATTTTATAGCCGCACTAAACAACAAAGCCGACAGCCTTGAGATGTGTATCATAGACCTTTGAGAAACCAACATTCAACAAATTAAAAATTACACTTTTGAGCAGCAAAATTAGAATCATTTTCCACAGGTCACTGAGGATCTGTCTTGCTGCTGAAGACACCTACTACTCCAGTTCTTTATCCATGGTATGATCTGTCCTGTGCACTTACCTCAGCTGCCAGGTAATGTCCAGTAGCAAGATGCTTAAATCGGAACAGGCTATTCCAGTATCCTGCCCCACCGCGACATGGGTCGTGCTGTACCACCTGTTGACAGATGCAAGACAAGAACCCATTCAGAACAGCAGAATAGCCACAACACTAACCTACAGTCTGTAAACATTTTCATCCCTGAATTTCTAACAGAATATGCTAACATTAAATGTCATGTTTAAAGAGACAATCTAAGGAGGCACTACAAGACTGGATCATATCCTAAAACCTAACTGGTGTGCACCAGCTGCTGGCCTTTGCTAGGCTAACATCATTAACGCGGTGTGTAGTGATTTGCAGGCAGAGCCATGGTTACTGAAACCAGTCCTTTTCCTCATGACGGCCTATATACTAAACATTGTCCTAAGGCACAGACAGGCTGGCAGTTACTGAATCTCATGCATGCTTTAGCTTAACTAGAACATTATATACAAATCGCTGATGCCAAGAGATGTGATCGATAAAAGATACAGCCTGAGAGCTCTTCAATCGTGCATCAGCCTGTGAAACTTGCAGCTCAAAGAATGAAGAACAGGCTGTGCTCCGAAACATGACAGGTGACAAGTAGGCTTTTACAGTAGCACAATATACAGCTACATAGATGGAAATGCCCTACCTGTGTAGCAACCCCCATGGCTAAGCAAGGTCTAAAGCCTTCCACAGCATGATGCTGGGAACACAATCAGTATCACACTCAAAATGCAAATACACACCTCAAGTGAAGATTGGAAAATTAAATGTTGCACAAGAGTACAAAAGGAGAAACATAGTAATTATCACCAGTTTTAAAAATACACATGACTGAAAGGAAAATCTGCAGTTTGGAGTTTTTAGCACCCGCCTCCCTTTCTCCCCATAATTAACTTCTGCAGAAGCTGAAGGAAAGCATAGCAGGGTTCGCATTCCAGCTCAGATTCTAGGGTCATGATGAGAATTAACAAGCGTGGTTATAAAAGCAAAAAAAAAAAAACTATTCTACAGTCAAAGGCAAAGAATGAGGAACAGCCCTGACGCACTTCAGGATACCAACTGCAAGGGCAAAAATATATATTTTACTGCAATCCTGCTCTGAAAATAATGGGAGCAAACATGACCTGCTACATCTTTAAGGGTTTGGACGGTGGTCAAATGTGGGGTGGGGGTGCAATGTGTACTAAGTACCCATCACCTGCACAAGGTGGGAGTCGGCTGCATGAAAATCAAGAATCGCAATTCTTTTGCAGCACTTGATACTGGAGCTTGTAGTTTGGGGAAATGGCCGACATGCAGTCTCCATAAGCGGTGAATGTCTGTACCTCCACCTCCCATAGCGCCTTGGAGCTGGTCGCAGAGGTTGCGGACTGGCGCCCAGTAGTTCTTAAGAAGACGTGCTGTGTCTTGCGGTGCTCGTCACAGGTAAGGAACTTCTCCTGCTCAGCGTGGAAGAGTCGTACTACATCACCCTAGAAGAAAGGGGGACAATTGAGACGGACATTACGACGGCTTGGGAAACTGGGAATAGGGTTGAAAGGAACAGTGGGTAGAATAAGACACTAAACACACTTTACCCCCTTGAGGATGTCATCTTTGTTGTCACTCCACTTCATGAACAGAACTATTTTCCAGCTGGTATTGCAGTTTACAGAATTCACCTGCAGGGAACCAACAAAAATGTCAGAATACAAAGGAGAAATGCATCATTCAGCAAAATCGAGTCTGGAATCTTACAGACCAAAGGAACAGCAAGTTTAAGCTCCACAGACTTCAGGGTCCGTTGCTTCTCAACCTCTGTTTTGCGCTATAACAGCAGCATCCTTTCAGAGCGATGCACAAGAGGGATACGGTTATCTGGAAGAAGTTACCCTGATTGGTAAAACCGTTTGGTACCTGCTACTGAACTAAGACTACCCCTTGAGGAGCACTAGCTGGGTTGAGGAAAAGTCAGAAAATAGATGCAGTAGGTAAGAGGGCTCCCAGACCACTTCGCAGCTTGAGGATCAATGAGCTCATAGTAAGCTTATGGATTTAAAACTATTGACGTGATCAAGGACAGCCCTCAAAACTCAAGTTATTTAAAAATAAAGTTATTATACCAATCCTAGAGGAACCCATTTGCCAGACTCCATAAAGAAACCCTGTACATAATTGTGGGTAGAACTGAAATAAAATCTGTTTGCAGACAGAACTGAGAACCTAATCACGGTTAACCTAGACAAGAACTACAATATGCTAACTCTGGCTCTCACTTGTGATTTTAGGCTCTGTCCGAAATGATAGGAGTTACATGAAGAGGTAGATATTAAGTGTTCCCGATATCAGAAAACTGTAGAACAAAGGTCAGTGAAAACGATTGACATATTAAAGGACTGAAACTAAAGGAATAATGTGGTTAATGGATTCAAAACTCCTAAAGTTGAACTAGCATAGTTCACTCTGCAGCTAGAAGTCCGATGAGATTACGTAGAATGGAAATAGTAAACTAAACAATTTGTTCTGGCATACACCATGTTCCATGACATTTGAAGAGCAAATCTTATTACCTAGGTTAGTATCCATAAATCTTTTATGGTCTTTATTCTCACAAACTTTCTGAATCAAGAGCTTGGATTAACTCGGGGTAGAGGCTGATCGTAAGCGTTTTATTAACCAAACAATAAAAACTGATCGTATATATTTACATAAAAAAAGAAACTTTCTTCCTCATAAACCATCTAGTGGTAGAAGCGAGGAGGACAATAACTATTTTAACATGTGTCAGTGTAGGTGGAATGGCAACAAAGATCACAGAACATGCCTCACAATGCCATTAACAAATCCCGTACTTCTCTAGAATTGTGGGGTAAAATGTAGGTGGATTTATAAGAAAGGGGAGAAGGCTGCAGCTCTCGTGACTTACTTAAGTGGACTGTAATAACAAAGGTGGGGGAAGAGAGAATTGAAGGTGGATTAGTTCTCCCTGGTAATATATGAATAAACAAAAGGAATCCACTAATGAAACAGGGCTTCCCTACAGTGGTTGGGAGCACCCAATGGTGGTATAGTACCCCTCACACACCAAAAGGACCCTTGGTGTCATGCTTAATCATTGGGGTCTTCGCACCCCTCTACGGGATGCGGCGTGCTGCGACCTACGACTACATGAGAGCACTTCCTTGATGACTATGTGAGGTGTATGTGAGGGTTTTAGTTTTATGTGCGTGAGTGGTGAGGTTATCGACGAGTGATGTTTAAAAAGTGCCTGGCTCGTGGGGTAGGCGCAAAAATAATTTTAATGGGCCCCCGGGCTGGCACTGTTAAAAGAGGTGACAGAACGGAGGTGTAAGATGCAAGATAATGTGCATCACCTCCTGTGTGTGTGTGTGTGTCAACATGTTTCAGAGTCTGAACTCCTTCAGGACAGGGTACACAAATACCCACCTTACTCACGTTTCTCTACTCTTTGAAAAGTGTTTTATTTACAAAAAGTGAGATATGATGTAGGTTATGCAATGTACCTACAAAGTCGGCTTGATTGTCGCTATTCAGCTGACCTGCAAAGGAAGGGGACAAAAAATATTTTCTGTTGGTCCACTCCTTAGCAACCCTAGGTACAGTGACCTGTGGGAAAAATAGATCAATATGTGCGGGCTCGATTTCATAGACAAAGAATGTCATGCTACTAGTAAATCGTGCCTGGCGTGAAAAAGATTACAGACAGGACACAAACACTCAACATAAAGCACACACTCTAAAAAATAAACACACTTCATGGTAAGGCTGGTTGTCCCTTGGGATCGCCTTTTGGTGTTGTAACAGGGTCAAGGATATAGTTTACTGTGGTGAGGGGTTACCAGGAAGAAAACATGGAAGAAAAACACTGTTTAGATTCAATAAAAATGCCAAATGAGCCTCTGGTAACAGGGGTCCTCGTGCTGGTTCGCTGCCTGTAATTGATGCAAGGTTTTAGATTTTGCAAGTACTTACATAGTTGCAGGATGCTCA
Organism: Lissotriton helveticus; assembly: GCF_964261635.1. Taxonomy (NCBI): domain Eukaryota; kingdom Metazoa; phylum Chordata; class Amphibia; order Caudata; family Salamandridae; genus Lissotriton; species Lissotriton helveticus. The sequence goes on along the minus strand of NC_136070.1, from coordinate 1,194,935,640 downwards.
GTCTAGTTACCGTTGTAAGTATACTCACGAGTCCTGGAAGAGAATGCTTCCTGACTGCCCCGTACCTGGCTCCGTTGAGAGTGCGAGGTCTGTCGGTATCGCTTGCTGTTTTATACCCCTTTTAATTGGCAATTGTTTGCTTAATTGGTAGTTGCTAGAGCGGAAATGCCCATGTATGGGTTTCACCGGGGTTTGTAGAAGTGATACACCTGCGTGAGGCAGCTCCGTATCACGCGCATGCTCAAATTGGGGTTGTGCCGGAGTTTGAAGCCGCTATACAATGGCCCCGTTCCCAGCGCATGCGTGTAGACGGGACACGTCCCGCACATGCGCTGTCCGGAGGTTCCACCGCTCGTTCCTCGCCGGATTCGCAGTGTCCACGCTGTTGCGCATGCACAGTGGCCTTTATGGTGATTATAGTTGTATAATCACCAAAAATAGATGGAGAATGTCTCGATCATGATGGTGCCATATAAATGATAATTTGTACAAGGGATTCCGGAATTTTGAGGGAGGCATTAGGTATCTAATGTACATGTAGCTCATAATCTGATGCTTATTATGGAGTGTAATCCATATGCACTAGAGTTCTGTGGGTATTATAAAAGAAGTTATGGGTTATTTAGTGATTTTGATTATTTCATGTTAGTTGTCCCCACGGTATCTCATCGTTGAGGCCTTTTGTGTGGGTGTCCAAGCGGAATACCCACCGTTGTTCCTTCTCGAACAGGCCCGCCTCTGATGGCAATTGCTCGATTATGGTCCAGGCAATGTCATTGACAGTGTTGTCTTTCCAGAAAATGAGATGCCATTTTGGTGGTGCTTTTCTTGCAACGTATGTTACTCTTATGTTCGTTCATACGTATTTTCACTGCCCTGGTGGTCATGCCTATATATTCTAGGCCGCAGGGACAGGTAATCATGTACACTACGTTCTTACTGTTACAATTAGTCAACTTCCGTTGGTCCCACTTAGTGCCATTACTGAACGTAAGCTGCTTGCTTTTTCTAGTCAAGTGGCAGCTGCCACAAGGGTAGTGGCCTTGTATTTTGTGCTGGGCGAGAGGTACTGGTGGGTCCTGTTTTGGTCGAGTATGTACGAGTAGGTCCTTGAGATTTTTCCCTCTTCTATGGGCGAACATAGGTTTCTCCAAATCCAGTGCTCCACATGTAAGGATGCGCCAGTGTCTGTTAACGATCTTGGATACCTCGTTGGAGTGTGTACTATATGTAGTCACACATACCGGTCTTTTTTGCTCTTGGTTTTGTTGGATTTTTTCTTCTAGTAATGCATCCCTGTTATTATTTCTTGCCCTTTTCATGACGGCATTTATGATATTTTCTGGGTACTGTCTCTTTTGCAACTTCACTTTGAGGTCCGATGCTTGAGATTTGTATGCAGCCACATCCGTGCAGTTTCTTCTCAGGCGAAGAAACTGGCCATAAGGTAAGTTTTCCCGTAGATGTCGGGGATGAAAGCGGTCGTACCCGAGTAGGCAGTTCCTCGCCGTAGGCTTAAAATGAGTTCGATTTTAAGATATCGCCTTCCTGATAAATATCAAGGTCGAGAAAAACCAGTGAGTCGTTTGATGCTGAGTGAGTGAATTTCAGATATTGATTCTGAGTGTTCAGCCATTCCATAAATTGAGTGACTGATGCTTGGTCCCCCTGCCAGATGACAAGCACATCATAGATGTATCTTTTCCAACTGATTATACGCTGTCTGAAAGGGTTTTGAGTATGGAGGATCTTGTTGCTTTCCATGTGGTGGACATAAAGTCCGGCCAGGCTAGGGGCGAAGGTGCTTCCCATACTGGTCCCATGGCTCTGGAGATAGAGGGTAGTTTTAAATTCAAAAAAGTTCTTTGTCAGTGCTAGTGCAATACACTCCAACACTACTCCTCTCGGCGTCTGGTATTTCCAATTGGTGGTGTATAGGACTTCAATGATCGCCAGTGTTTCATCATGTGGGAGGCTGGTATAAAGGCTCTCCACGTCGAGACTTAGTAGTAGTTGTGTATCTGGGTCCAATGGGAGGTCTTTTAGCAGTTGCAAGACTGCTTTCGTGTCTCTGAAGTAGGTGTCCGTTGCTTGCACTAGAGGTCGAAGGAAGGCGTCTGCAAATTTCGACAGTGGTTCCAGGATGGACCCGATGCCCGAGACAATGGGTCTGCCCGGCGGGTTCTCTAGGTTCTTATGTATTTTTGGAATACAGCAGAAATATGGTGTCCTGGGTGATTTCTGCATTAGAAATTCTGCTTCTTTTTTCGACACCCAGTCATGTGCAAGTGCTTCCTCCACCATTCCGCCTATTGTGATTCTAAGTGATTCGGTGGGATCCTCTGATAGGATTCTGTAATTCCGTGCATCAGACATCAGCCTGGAGCATTCTTGCTCGTATGCCGATGTTGTTTGGACCACTATCGCTCCCCCCTTGTCGGCGGGTTTAATGATTATCTCTTTTTTGGAGGCCAAATCCCGAATTGCCTCTTGTTCTGCTCGGCTTGTGTTGTGAAAACAGTCTTGGTATGATGAACTCAGTGCTTTTAAGTCGTTCATCACGGCCTTCTCGAAGGCAAGGAATGTAATTGGTTGTCTGGTGGCGTGAAAGTGGATTTGGGTCTCAGGCCTGTGTCCGTGTTTTTTGGGGTCTCTTTGTCTTTAAAGAAGGATTGTAATTTTATTTTTCGTACAAATTCTTGCATTTCAGTATGCAGTTTGAAAGAGTCTAGTTTGTTGGTTGGCACAAATCCTAGACCCTTGTTCAGTACTGCTCTTTGAATTGTTGCAAGTTCCCATGGGGTAATGTTGACTACTAGGTCCCCTTCTTGCTGGTTGATTGGTTGCTCGGGAGTGCTCCCGTCATGCTCCTTGCGTTCATTCTGGGGTCCCCCTGCTCGGGATCTTGCCACATGACTGTTGCCTCTCCTGTTGCGACCCTTCCAGGGTCCTGGGCAATCCCCTAAAAAAGGCTGAGGGTTAAAAAAGCCATTGTCAAAATCCGGGGCCCATTGTTGAAAATTTGGTCCCGGTTGTGGTGGACCGTAGTGATAGGGCGTAAAGGGGGTAGGTCTTTGGAAATGGGGATAGAATGGTTGTGCTTGGTACCCCCTCCACCCTCGTTGTCTTGGGTACTGTTGTCCTGGGCGTCTGAGGCTTCCCCTCATGGATTTCTGTCTTTGATTACCGATGGAATTAGATCCTGATGAACCGCAGTCGGAACGATCACTATCGTTATCGCTATTGTTCCTTGATTGATAAACTCTGGTGTATGGGTAGGCATTTTCCGGTGTGAAGCGATCCTTATCCTTTTTAAGTTTAATGAACTTGCTCTGTTTAAGGGAAATTTCAAAATTCGAAGTGGACAACATATGCCGCAAGTCTGTTGAAGACAGGTTCTGTAATTTCGCCAAAATATTAAATCTTCTGCTCATATACCGAATTTGTCACTCTGTAGCCATACATTGCCCTTCTAATATGGCGTTTGTCTTCATTAATTTAACAGATAATTAATTTCACTGAGGATATAGCCCAACAGCTAGAGCAGTCGACCTCTATGCTAGGGAACCAGGTTAGAGTCTTGGCAGAAACGCTCAACATCCTGTGATTTTGGGCAAATCACAATCTCCCCTTGCCTAACAAAATGAATGTGTCCATCTAACGCAATTGGTGCTCTGTAAAGCGATCCGATCGTTGAGTTCGCACTATGTAAAACTAGAAAAAATAAAATCCCCACTCGAAGGCTTCTAATAAATCAACGTCGCATGTATTTGATCAACTATTACCTACAGCAGTGTAACGCACCCAAACTGTGTGCCAACCCATGCCAGAAGACAAAAGAGTGTGCCCTGCTATAAAGAGAACAAGAGAAGAACTTCATTTGAAAGTATCAAAGCTCTGCATTTCACCTATTCTAATCTGCGCCACTGCACTCTATGCTACGGCACGCCACTATCCTGCTCTGCCATTGCACTCTACGGCACTGCATGCCACAGCACTATTTTACTCTGCACCATTGCATTCTACTCCCACCACACTGTATGCCCCCTACAATCCCACACTCAATCAATCAAAGCATTTGTATAGCGCGCTACTCACCCGGAGGGTCTCAAGGCGCTTGGGGGTGGGGGCGGGGGGGTCCGCTACTGCTCGAACAGCCAGGTCTTGAGTTGCTTCCAGAACACTAAGCCACTCTGCACAACTCACTCTGTGCCACTCCATGACACTACTATTCCACTCTCACATTACTCCACTCTAGGACAATCTGCTCCTCTCTATAAAATACCCTCTATGTCACTCCACGCCCTTCCATTCTACGACACTACTCCCTCCAAGACACACCACTCCACTCTCCTTTACCCCACTAAGTTTGGTATGCAACATGGCTAAAACTATTTACAAATACGATAGCTCTTGCATAGACACGACCTATTGGCTTCGCCAATGCTAGTTTGATAAAGAAACTACAATTTGTTCAAAAGTTTGCATTGTCTGGCAAGCGGTGTTCAGCACATCTTTTACATATGTTTTGCCCACATTGCGCAGATTGTCAGTGAGCAAAATAATTACATTTAAGTCACTGTTTCTTGTGCACAAAGTAATTCACTCACCTAAACCCACCAGCACCCCCCCCCCCCCCCCAACACAAGATCGTTTTGCATTACACTACCCTGCTCATTACCTGAGAACAGCTGGTCAGCTGAACTTTGTAGTACATAGCTTTCGAAGAAAAACTTAAGTTTGAAGGGCTTTATTGGCCATTGCCAGGCAAAACTAGACAAACCTCCAGATGTACCTAAAGAAAACTGTTTCAGGAAGAAACTTACGACCTGGCCCTTTCCTTAGGTGTAGTGTTGGCTATAGATAGTTGCATTTGGAATCTTGCTGATGTCCTGTTTTTAGTGCCATGGTGGACCAGTGGGGTGATAGTTGCACTTTGCAAAACAAAACATTGTGGAAGTTCAGGACCCAGGTAAGAGGGCCACCTACACACCTGGAAAATAAATGTTTGGTGAATTTTACCAGCAGCTATATATTGAAGGGCAGGAGATACATCTGTCCAAGCTCTGAGCCAAACAAGTAGAGGTTAAACTTACCTATATAAAAAGAGGAAATCTTGCTGCTAATACATGCCTCAAACTAAGGAAAGAACCACACCTGGATGGTTGGCCACCAGCTTTTACAAAGCATTTGCCCCAGAAACTATTAGTGATAGTACCAGGAGCTATTAAAGTCTTCAAAGCACACAAATGACAGCATGAAGGATGCAGTTATCTCCCACCTTTTCAAACTGGGAAGGCCTTTGTAACACCCTTGTGATACAGACCAATATATATCACGAATGGATTATAAGCTATTTACAGGCAGTATTTTATCCGAATTTAAAGTGATTGTGCCCAAACTAAACCATTCGACTCCTGCAGGCTTTATGAAAAAGACAGGTCAGTGACAACAGCGAGAAGGTATTGAATTTGATATAACTGAGAAACAACCACAACCAATACTACCCACCCTTGATGCAGGAAAGGCTTTTCACCTGTAGTATTTTTCTAATGAAAGCAACCATACAACATAGGATTAGAGTCACTAGGATATATGCTTGCGGATGTGAACATCCTCAAGCAGAGATGCAGTCAATTGCTACAGGTAAAAAACAAAACCCAAACTGGCAGGGGGGCCCCTGGTTTACCTTGAGGTGATCTCAAACACAAGTGAAACCACGAACCAGAAGCACAATACATTACACAGGTCAACTAAATTTCAGTTGCAAAGATAGCAAGCTGATGCCACTTGTTGTGTCTTACAGCCAGGGCCAAGATGCCTTAACTACCCAGAATTCTATATAGCTTTTAGACACTACCATTGTGGGTTGAACAAATTAATCTTAGTTACCGGAAGCTCAGTGGAGATCATATATGGACAAGAGGAAAATAAAGATAAAAATGACTAGGCTGTGATGTTTTTTTATCCATTTTACCACAAATGAGCCGCTCCTAGTTTGTGGTAAACAGTTTGGAGAATGCCTCTCCTAGCACTCCATGCCTCCAGTTCCCTTCCTCAGGTCTCCCCTGAAGTTTTGTGGTTATACATGTTTTTTATCCACTCATCCCATTACCAGACATTCCAACTCTGGTACCTGACTGAGTGGATGCAGGGAGGACTAAAGAAAGAGTGAATAATAGACCATACCCTAGCAAAGAGGCTAATGTGGGAGGTGGTTAGGATGCTAAATCAACAACCCAATAATCTTTATAGGTCCCTTTACTTTTCTGGACACATTGGTAAGAAATGGGTTTCATTGATAAAGAGGGGAAGAATTATCTAATACCATCTGCTTTCACCCTTTAAGAAAATCTTGACTTCACCCTAAGCGTGCAAAGACATTTCTAAAATGGAACGGGGCTGGGTTGGATGGTTGTTTGAGGGACCCGTTTGATAACGTTAATTTGAAAAGCTTCAAAGATCTTAATCAGGAATGCAGGCTGACAGAGGGGAATATTTTAGGTATACACTTGTTAAACACTGCATATCAAGCCCAGAAATAACTCCATGGGAGGAAGGAGCACTGGGAGTCTCACAGCCATGGAGACATGCCAAAGCAACCAAAGCCACATAACGAACACTATTGCCAAACTGTACAACGCCTGACAAGCAGACAAAAAGGCACAACTCCACTTTCCAGACAGGTTGAAAACAGGAGCAAGATATCCAATTGTTGGACTTGGCCCGAACTGCCAAGCCATGTCTTCCATGGACCGGAAACAAGCATCCTGGGACCGGTTTCGGATTCATAATCCTCATCAGCCAGGCTATCTTGAATCCAGTGGCCAAGTGAGCAAGGGACTCACGTCTGAGCATACCCTGCCACACTTAGGGCGAACAAAGCAATACAAAAGGGGATGATGGACGATCAGGATTATGAGGATTATGAATCCGAAACCGGTCCCAGGATACTTGTTTCCGGTCCAGGGAAGACATGGCTTGGCAGTTCGGGCTGGACTGTTCCCACAAGGCACGGGGTCAGACTGATTTGCATTTAGCCATGTCTGAACTGGGGTGGCTGAGTGAACTAAAGAATGGTGATGGATTAAACCCAGATCAGTTGACTGGTAAGTGTTTGATTTGTTCAAACGCTCCGTCCATCATCCCCTTTAGTATCGCTTTGTTTGCCCTAAGTGTGGCAGGGTATGCTCAGACGTGAGTCCCTTGTTCACTTGGCCACTGGATTCAAGATAGCCTGGCTGATGAGGATTATGAATCCGAAACCGGTCCCAGGATGCTTGTTTCCGGTCCAGGGAAGACATGGCTTGGCAGTTCGGGCTGGACTGTTCCCACAAGGCACAGGGTCAGACTGATTTGCATATAGCCATGTCTGAACTGGGGTGGCTGAGTGAACTAAAGAATGGTGATGGATTAAACCCAGATCAGTTGACTGGGGGTGAGTGTTTGATTTGTTCAAACGCTCCGTCCATCATCCCCTTTAGTATCGCTTAGTCTTTATTTCAGAGCACCAGAAGAAGAGCCAGGAGGCACGGGTGTGCCCGGCTCCGTGCTACAGCTGCCCAGCACTTAGTGGGCAGCTGCTCCGTTTAGGCCCCCCTGACATTGCGGACACAGGGCGTCCTAGCCCCAGAGGTCAGTTGGCCTGGGGACAGCCACAGGTTGTGGCCTAATGTGATTTCTGCGCAATTGTGTTTTGCCTGCACCTCTGAATGTGTTTCTATGCATCATGTGTTTTGCTGTTATGCCTATAACCCTAAATGTATTGTGATGCTTAGGTGGTGGTTCTTCCTAGTACAGGTGTTACTAGTGAGGTCCTGGTTCCCTGCGCGATATTTTCCTAAGGTGGTTAGGGTTGCGTAGGTGGTACTTACCGGTTACCAGTGATTACTGGTTGTGTGCTCTATGTTCTATTTTATGCTACAGTTATCATTGTTCTATGATCTAAGCTCTATTCCTACAAGTATTCTATTCCTACAAAGTGCTAATTCTACCAAGTGCTAGTTCTAAAAGTGCTATTCCTGACAGTGGCCCATGTGGCCCTGTCCCATGTACATATCCCTTGTAAATTCCGCCCGTGCCTGTTGGCACATTGTTAAGTGTGTGTTTTTCTAATGTGTTTGCTATAATACAAAGGCTATTTTTATATATAACCTTGTGTGGAGTTTCCTTTGTGGTGGGCCTTGGGTGATGTTGCTGGGTGCGTGCGCAAACGCAACCTACATTGCCTCCGGGATTAGCCTTGCTGCTCGAGTCACGTTACCTAGAGGGTGAGCAGGGGTTATCTTTGGCGTGTAACTCCCTTGCCCTGACTAGTGGTGGTTTCTGCCTGGCTTTGGCGCAAGCCTCAGCCAACTGGAAATCCTATTTCTAACACCAATTGAATGGGGAACAACAGTAAGGCACTCACTAGAAACAAACTACTTTAATCACAAAGGTTAGATAGTCAATGTTCAAAATCGTATACCGATTGTACTGAACACCAATGGGTCACTTGAAAGACCCAGGATGGCTAGATCAGCGTTGGAGAGGACGAGGAACTAGCATAGACATTCGACATACTGTGATCCTACCCATAATAAAATGCTGTTGTGTAAATGTGCTGAGCATCATTTAAGAGGTATGGGGAAGTCGGACAGACTTAGTATCCACAATCTTCCCTTTCCATGCAAAAAAAAAAAAAAAAAAGGAGGCTTACAGCAAACTTACTCCAAGCAGAGAAGTAGGAATTATTGGCACTATGGAGAAACACAGCAGTGCTCACCTTGGAGTCCTGGTGGGTACACAGGTCTCCTAGTAGTTATGGGAAAACTGGCATATAGAACCAATGACTATGGGTGTTTTTTGAAGATGTGTGGCCCCCAGGTCAATTTAGCCAAAGACTTTAGGAAGATCGGATGCCAAAAGTGACCATGGGTCTTACCAAAGTAGAAGAGGCTTGTGAAAGTGAAGCAACTGTACTCCGAAAACTGGTATAATTCGGAAGAGGTGAAGGGAGAGAACCCCAGATGCGAAATGCTGATAAATGGTTGTGACAGAGTGTGGGAGACAGAAGGGTTGGAGAGGGATTCACTTATTTTGTCATACAACTGATGGTAATGTCTTCCATAATGAAGTTTAACATGCTATTAAAACGTATATTTTTCTCTAATATTCCAATTTGTCTACTCCGGTTTCTCCAAGTTTCATTTACAACAGTATCTTCAAGGGGTGGTATATTCGAATGGCATTAAAGCCCCTAGTGTACACCTGTCAAAGACAATCCTTTGTTCTAGGTACTTGCCATCAGCTGGCACTTTTACTTCCGTGGAGGGCTTTTAGCAACGGGTACTGTCTTCAGCTGTGGGTCATAATACTATATTACGGACGGTGGTGTGGCTAGGAGGTTCTTAGTTTGCATTCTAGGACCAGAGACCATGTGCGGGACAATGTGAGGATGCTCCTGAAGTTGACTTTTTCCCCTCATAGTAATGTTTAACCCGATTAAAAAAAAGTACTTTGCTGTCAGTGTAGGTGTGTCAGTACATTGCATATATCCAGTTGATACATAGCACTGCCCCTTCTCTTCATATTTAGATTTTACAATACTCAGGCCGTTATCTTCTTGCACAGGTTCACATCCTTCGACACTCGGAGTCTGAGAAAGAACAGGTTTAGATTCTGAACCTCAAATGTACACACAATTTTCATCAATACATGCTTTACAACAAATTCTGTTCTGAAATATCCATCTTCAAATCACAGTAGTGGATTTAAATTGCCTACTTTATTGAACGATTCCTGGTTCAGGGGTTATTAAACCTGGTCTCTTTAGCTTCAATGGGGTGTCAATGGGTAGGTGTAGGTTTCCTTTCTTGACATTACCATGTGGGTTTGTTGCATCCTGTTCAGCTTACAGTGTAATAGGATCCAAATGAAGTCATTCCTAGAATGGCATCTAATTCCAGTCTTTGGATTACACTTGATTGCAGAATAAATATTTCTGTATTCACTGCTCCATATGGATTCAACATGGGTGGCAAGCACAGCAGAGCTAGCTTTGTAAACAGAGTGATGCGTGTGATGTGCCTTCTTGGCAACAGGCATGTAGAAGTCCGTTCCTATAGAGGTGAGGAAGGCAAGCATTTAAGCACGTAGTCTGCGAGGGCAGTGTTTGGAACTGGACCAAGGTAGTCTGTTTTAATGTGTATATATTGAAAGAAGGTACCAAAAGTGGTTAGAAATGTGTCTGGCAAGGCAAATTACATGGGAAAGTAAAGGTCGGTAAAGAAGTCAAGGGGCTTCTGTGAATGAAGGATCATGTGTGCGCGCACATGTAAGTATCTGGCAAATGTATGTGTTGCCTACCTGGCATACATATCACATGCATATACTTCTAAGTTTATTTCTTGTGTTTGCCATTTCATATTCAAAACTTTGGTAGAGTGAATAGCGTACTATCTGCAACCATGAGTTTTGTTTGCTGCATGCAATGAGTTCCAAAAGAGGACACTCATGGAAAGGCATGTTAAGGCATGCTAAGAATGCAGATAGGCTGAAGATTCTGATGTGGACAGTTGCATCAACTGAATACTATTCTTTGGTTTGCATGTGTACTTGTTCCTGAATAAGGCAAAAAAGTCACTAACGTTCGGTAACATTTCATGTGCATATATAGGCTTTGGGTTGAACCTTCACTTTCCAATCAAGTCTTCTGTATAGTTCCAACAACCTTCCTAGCAAGGACTACTGAAGCACAAACAGCAACTCAGCTTGCGATTGCGACCTCCGAGTAGAAAAGGCACCAACTGGTACAGTGATTTTTTTTTTTTTTTTTACTCAAGGCATGCAGAGAGAAAGAGCGCCACAACAGCATAAACAAACATTTGTTTGTGGGGAGGAGGGAGGGTAGTGAGGAATCTGCAAGAAGATTGTTTTCACCAGAAATTTCATCTGACCATGGCAGCCAAATCCTGCTGGGAGTGAAAGGAAGTTCTTCCAGGAGATTGGAGGGGCCAGGCAATGGGGCAGATCTTAAAGTCTGAATGCATAGACTGAACATTTACACCTGTGCTGATAGACTTCGTGGATGTTACAATCTATACCTCCTCCAACACCAATGAAGAGCCTTCCTTCGCCATTTTGGCTAGAAGCACTAACAGAACTTCAACAGGCACAGTACCTCCTGTACCATAATCAGAACTTGAGTCAGACATTGCCCGAATATTCTTGATCCTCTGAGGAGGAAGAAAGGTCTTCTGGGGGGGTGTCAAGCACTGCCGCAATAAAAGTCAGTCTTTGAGGGGGAGATCAGAAGGGTTTAGAGGCAGCAGAGGTGGTTGAATCGTCTGCTGACAATTCCTAGATCTACCAGGTCTCGAAAGGACTGATCCATCTGATAAGGAATCTAAAAGGGCTGAGAGTTGACAGGACTACACAACCCACGAGTAACCACAGATCATCAGATACTGGTGGAATTGCTGTGCAGGGGAGTCCATGCTTAGGCTCGATAGGTCAGCCAACTGTTCTCTATGCATTCCAATGAACTGCTGCTCCCGAAATAGGTGCATGTCCATAATCCTAGCCTGGACATCCCACCAAAATATTCAGTAGAATGCATCCAACAGCTCACTTTAGTTTAACAGTCACCCACAGACAACTACAGTGGCTGCACAATCTAAGTCATATTTCAGTATCTGTTAAGATGCATCCAGACCATCAATCTCCAAGTCTGAGAATTGCTTCATTATGTGCCCTCGCAGGCGGATTACTGAGAGTTTTGCAAGTCCCCATCGTAGTGGCACAAAATAAAGATGGCCTTAGTTGCATAATAAGACTAGCTGCTGGGAGTAAAAACGGTTGCTAGATACCGTAAGACAGGAGTTTGGTTCTTAAAACACGTTTGTAGTGTGCCCCCACTCTAAAACCACCACCCCCACACCCTGAGCCTTAAAAACTGTTCCCTACAGCTGCTTACTACCAGGGCCCAAACCCCTCCCGAGCCCTAAAACTGCTCCCTGCCCTACAAACAACCCCGACCCCTCGGATCCCATAAACCTACCCCTACCCCGAAACACTACCCCACTCCAAGACCCGGAGCCAGTCCTACTTACCTCACCACGTCTCCTCCGATTTCCGATCGTCCTTACTCTTCCTTTCTTCCTCTTCCGCCCATCTGCTCAGCAACTAGACCACGCATTTCTTAATCACGCATATGCGTTGTTAAAGCATAAGCGTGGTTAAGGTAAGCGTGGTTACACTTGCGTTGATCGGACACACGTGGCTGAGCCTGCATTGTTCTGATCGTTTTCCATCTCTGAAAAGATGCTTTAATCAATATAATATTTATGCTCAATGCACCATGTCTATTTAATAGGGAAGGTTTTGTAATCAATGGGAAACAGTGCTCATTTGAGTGCCTGCTCAGCCCTGTATGCCAACGACACAGTTTTGATTACTCTTCACGTGGGTAAGGTTGTGGTCTCTGTTGGGTAGACCACCACCAAAATAAATGTAACCTTGATCTGCAGTAAAGGCCTGCATAAAGTAAGACTGTCTCACTCCCTACTAGGTCTCGGGAGTTTAGAACTCAACCGAAATCTTTATAAAGAAACAGACAGCAAACCCTTAACACAAGCGAACAGCCCGCCTTCCTGACAAAAGGCAACACAAGCTGAGCTTGCTTCCCGTCCTGTTCACTATGGAGTTAAGGACCTCGGCAAAGCTGAAAATCTTGCCTGAGTCAAGAAGCAGCCTGAAGCACTGAACTACCCTCTGACAACACAATGCACACCACAATAGTTACCAGATCGGCAAAAGCAGTACAGGACTCTGATAACTGAAAAGAAAACAGTAAGCAACTACAGACTATACAGAGTATAAATGGAGGGCCCTTTTTTAGTTCCATAAATGTGGGAATGAGAAACTAATAATTCCAGTTCCATTTTTTTTCCACAATTTCTACAAGTCCAGCTTCTTAATAAAGGTCTTCCTGTTCCAGTCGTGTGCTTGCACACCTGGGGGGGGGGAGCATAGTCATCCCTTAAATGAAATAGGATTGTCACATCACCAAATATCTGGGTCAATGCAACAAAGCAGCATTGGCATAGCCAATAGGTCTCGCTTTTTGGACCTTATAAGTATTTAGTTATGCAGCACAATATCCTTGGTGCAACAACATCAACTGTTGCATGGCTAAACACTTATAAGGTCCCAAATGCGAGACCTATTGGCTATGCCAATGCTGGTTTTATTTATTTTTTATATTAAAGCATAGCTGTCTTTTCATAATTTAATGTCACATATTTGATGCATCTTGGATAGGAAATTTCTACCTGCCTGCCTCATGGGCTGTATGTACACAACAGTAACGGCCTTCTACGCCGGTGTACTTCTTATCAACCATTTTATGTCACCGCCAGGGGAAGTGTCCGGCATTCTGACTGAGCTCCTCTGCGCCTGGTGAGAAACTACTTGCCGATATGCAAATAGCGCTGTCTTGCAATGAGGTGGCTGGACCAAAAGCCAGACAGACTCGAGGCTGTGTCACCGTTGACGAAATTATTTGCATCACTGTGTGCTGCAAATCCGAAATATGCCGGACTTAAAAGATAACATTTTCTGCTAATCAAAGCCATCCAGTTTGCCTCTTGGGAATAACAGGACTGTACACCATCTGTGACTGTCAAGTTAGTAATCGTCTTCGGTCATTCTATGACTAGAAAAAGATGTTATGTCAAAAGTCAACCAAACATGCCACAATTCATGGAATTTGGGATGACAAGGACCACGTTACCAGTCTTCAGCAAAGTGTTTCATGGGTGTGCGCTATGTCATTTTAAACGAAAACACAAATTAATAACTTTTTAGAGAAATATAAAAGAAAAACATGCTAAAATCTCACTCTGAAAAAGGTCTGCAAAATAACACAATTTTGGGAATGCCACCCTACTTTTGATAACATCGGTCGTTTCCAAGCTGGCTTCCGGTTAATCCTCGCAGTGAAAAACAGTTTATTCTCCCTGCCTCTGGATGTGGTTTGTTACCAGAGTTAACTGCCCCCTCCTGTCTCTTGTGAGAAGTGCATTAAACCTGGCTGCCTCTTAAGTGGGTCTATTTGTGTGATTGAAAGAGCTACACAGCACGCCCTGCATTTCACCTGCCGAAAGGAGGTCACGCGCCAATTGTCATCTTTTTTTAAAACCTCAGTGGTCGAGTAAAAAGGGAAACAGATTATGTTCACACCTAAGGCTACGTACAGCGCTGCCACCTGCACAAAGGGCACGCTAAATAAGAGATTCATCATTCAGTAAAGGACTGCTCAATTTCGCAGCAAGACAGAGGAACGAATCTTCTCATGGGAATACATGATTTGCAGGCGAAAAGTCAACCTCTGGGACTTAGATCTCAGATGCATTTCTGTAACGAATGCGGAGGTACAGCGCGGACGCGCCTCGTGCGGCTGCAAGGGGGAGGAGGGGGATGCACGATTCACTTGCAAAAGCGATAATTGCTACCATATGGCAGCGCTCGCTTCCGCAAGGGACTCGCCCGACGTACACACGTTGCCATTGAAGGCAATGGAACGTGTGCACATCTTTGGCTGAAAAGCCGAAGCTATAGGTCTTTTTGCCTATGCAGCACATGCGCGCTGCTAGGCGAGATCTAAAAAGTAACTTTGTGATGAATATTACAGCTGCAACCCAAGAGGTCTTACTCAAGAGGTTTGGGAACAAGAATCAGAATATTTTAAGTGAACAAGCCATGACTCGGCCAACAAACACCAACCATCCAAAAACTCAACCTTGTATCTTATTTATCACCTTGTTTCTTCTACTCATTTAAATACACTGAGACCAAGCATTCAGCTCAATCACAAAGTTGTGGGAGAAGAGAAGGAACTCTAATTTCTCTAATTCAGCTTGCCCAATTTCTCACAACTTCATGTAGTATCAACGTAGTATGATAATCCCAGGACAAGCAATTCCCTTGAAGGTAGTGCACATAATCGTATCCTATACTTTAAATGCAATTATCAAGTTAAAAACTGGGGCTCAGATCGAGAACGGGTCAAAAACACACTTTGCTCATTCAACATGAAAACATCCCCAAAACCTGACCCATTTTACAATGATCTAGTAGATTTCTCAACAGAAGCAAATGCTCAGTTAGAGGTACCATTTCAACAGGACTTGAACAAATTCATAATGTTAGATTCATTGGGTAAGTAACTTTTTGAAAACGTGAATTAACAAAGTAACAAGCTTACACACATTAAAAAGTGTAACAAACATGGTAACATCTGAACTTTCTAGTGTTCTATGTAAGATGGGCCAAGGAAAGGATGATGTGAAGATAAATAGAATACACAGGGGAAAAATCCAGATCTTTAACAGCAATCAAATAGAATGCATATAACGTTTATTTGATTGGAGCAGCCGGAAGATCATACTAAAATAAATAGGGTGCTTTGCATCAGTGTTCGTTTTGAACTTCAAGGCCTAATTTTCCCAGAAATTGTTCTACTCCTAGAGACAATCTTGTTTTGTTGCAATGCTGTGAAGAAAGATCACAAGAATCTTGTTTCAAGTCTCCCTACACTTTCAGGTCAGGAATATAACATACTGTAAAGAGCCTAATATAGCATAAAGTACCTAGAGACTCGAAATCGCAATTTCTCATTTCAAGGAGCTATAAAGTTAACTCCCAATTTCAAGCAAACACATACCCCTGCATTAACTGTCCACTGGAACAACAAATTAAAGGCCACATATATGTAAAGAAGAGGAGAATCCAAACCAATAACAATCCCAAGTATTTCATCTGTAACATGGTTAAGACCTTGGGGACACTGGAGAGTTTAGAAACCCAGCTGAAGCTTCATTCACGACCTTATCCACAATAGTTATCATCCCTACTAGTGACCCCACTTCCACTGCTATCATTCAGAATGATGAAACTGTCAACCAGGAGCCAAGAATCAATCACCCATGCAGAAAGACTCATACCAAACGTTTTGCAAAATAAGATGTAAAGCCTGCAAAAACCAAGCCCGTTCTCAAGGTGGCCAGAATCCGAAATTAGTACAATTCGACTGCAAAACTTCAAGGACCTTGACTAAGGTGGCGATAAATCTCACTGGAAATGTACTTCAGGCAAAACAAAACTTCCCTAATGGCCTAGGAATGAAGAAACCCAAAATGCTAGAGTCAAAGGAGGGCCTTAGACGACAACATCATAGTCATATCAATTACTCTTCCAAAGGCCCTGCCTGGCAAGTGCTGCAAACAAGAACTAAGGGACAAACTAACCCAGTAATTTAAAGCTTTCAAATAGTGTTAAATAGGATGTGTCCAGCGCTAGCTACTTTGGATGAAGTGTCCTAGCGCTAAAAAGTCTAGCTATAGATAAGCAAGAGTCACAAGTGCCCAACAATAATGGGAAACAGACTAGTTTTTCCACAAAATGTATTCTGTTTTTGGCCGTCTAAGATGCAAAGGAAGGGAGTTCCATAGCCTAGGTCTAGAAAGCTAAAAGAACTGCTCCCAATGCGTACTTTCTTCATAGTGGGGACTTGAGCCAGCAAAGTATCCGAGGACCTAAGGCACCTCTAAAGGCAGTATGGCTTGATGAGGGTGCAGATAACCGGCACATGCTTAAAAAAGCCTCATAGAAAAGCACAGGGCTTTAAAGGAAAGTGATTCCTTCAACAGGAACCAATGCAATTTGCAAAGTGCAAAGTCTATAGATGCCAGCCTCAGAAGATTTAATAAACGGGCTACTGAGTTCCGAACACGCTGAAGTCTCATCAAGTGAGACAGAGACTCCCAAATATAAGATATAGCATAATCCAGCAGGGAAACAACCAGTGCCTGGACTACTGTTTTTTGAGTAAATTCAGGCAGGCCGATAATGTTCTTTAGAGAGTTAAGAATCCCAAAACATTTGCTTATCAAGGCTGTAATATGGCTGTCAACCATAAGGTTGACATCATAAAAAACGCTTAGGTGAAGGAAGAGGTCCACGGAACACTGGCCACGAATCAGGGCACCAGATTGAGGGCTGCTTGCCCAGGACAAGAACCTCAGCCTTGCCAGCATTTAATCTCAGACAATTTAGGTCCATCCACTGGGCTACCTCAGACAAGCAGGTCCTCAATAAGAGCCACACTAGCAGAATTCTGTGATAGAGTGACAGAGTATCATCGACATACAATATACTGAAGCTGATGCTAGATATCAGCCGGGGAGGGGGGGGGGGGGGGGGGGGGCAAATGTATAGCCTGAACAAAGCAGGACTCAGTGATGAGCCCGGAGGCCCCTCTGCTGTAAAGGAAAGTCCTGGGATTGAAAATGTTTTTGCAGCACCTGAAAACTACAGTCCTGAAGAAAGGATGCGAACCAATGCAGATCCCTATTACTGACACCGCAGCTCCACAACTGTTCAATAGAAGGTTGTGGGATAAGGTTTTGAAAGCCGCACTTTGATCCTGTAGCAGCAATGCTGCAGTGTCAACCTTATCCAGGATCTGCTGAATCGAATGAGGCATGCAACAGAGCTGAATCTGTACTATATTGGGGACGAAAATATGACTGATTTGTGCATGATCCTCGATAAACATCAAAACACATTTTCTGTAACCTTTGGGAAGTTGTCAGACTTAGCTGGATCAAGTCAGCGGTTTTTTAAGAGCGGAACTACAGAAGCATGCTTCCATCGCATAGATACCAGAGTGGTCAAAAATGTACTAATAATACGTTCAGCACTGGTAAAAGCTTCTCTGTTCCTCGCTCCAAAACAGGGGAGGCAGAATTGAGGGGAGAACCAGATTTTATGAACATGAAAAGCTGTAATTTTTCACAGTCAATAGATTTTTGCTAGAACATCCTCATATGATCTGCAGAAGGTTCAAACCAGACCTCAAGACAGGGCATTTCTAGAAGCCTTCGGGAAAGAAGAGTAGATGGACATTGCTTTATATGTAAAGAACTTAGAAGGCATTGCAGCGGTCCTCAAACGATGAAAGAGGCTGAAACTCAGTCCATCGAGAACATTTGTGATGAATTCCACGCCACCTCAATTTTGCTGTCATAAAAGCCACGATGCTGATGCAACTATGATAAGCCTTGAGGACTGACCAATAAAGGCCTTACTGGCAATATCAAAGTCTCAATGCCAGATGTGTTCTAAGAGCTTCCAGTTTTTTTTCAGTGCAAATAGTTAATTGAACCAGGCAGCCATAGGCTTAGCTCCAAGAGTCTGCCTATCAATCTCAGGCACAATTTCCTCCAGTGCCCCAGGTATCTATTCTTCCACTTGCATATTGCTGGCTGGGCTATGGTAACAACTATCAAGTCTCGGCCAGGCAGCAGCCAAGCCCTAGGTAAAACTAATAAGAGTCACATTACCCATTTCCGTGTTCTGACCGTCTGTCCATGAATAAGGTTGGATAGGGTTGAAAAGGGGCAAGAAAGAATGAGAGGCTTGTAGCCAAAGAGGTAAATAGATATCATGGCTGTGCATGTTTTTCACGCTCAGGCACTTTTTCAAATTCCAAGAATAAAGGCCACCTGAGTGGAGGTCCCAAAACAAAAGCAAGCATGGGGGTAACACCAAGTGAAGAGTGATACACGCAGCTAGGACAACATCAAGTACCTGACAGGTATGTAGTATGATCCACAAGAGAAAAGACTCAGTTTCGGCAATCACAAGAGCCAGGAAGCATTTCCCATTTGCCAGTATGTAACAATGCTCTTCAATCCAGATAATCCATTGGAAAGGTTCTTAGCTTCCATTAAACAGTTAGTCATACTGATCAAACCAGTTCACAAGCTACTTCCTATCCAGAACGCATTCGGCTACAAAGTAATGTTAATCTTATATCAATAAAAGATATGCCAGGCTCCATCATTAGGCTCCCAGTGGAGGAGGACAGCAGGATATTCAAGAGCTCCACAAAGTGTTCAAAAACAGCCCTGCATAGCAACATTAATGAACTGTGATATACAGATAACCAGGGAAGAGCAACTACAATGAAATTCCTATTCACACACTTAAACCATTATCTTTGTTACCTAGGGCTATGTAATAGGAAATAAAGTCCTTGTATTGGAGGAATGAGCAAAATGTTTTGAATTTGGTGGAACATGAATAACTTATTGCACAACGTGGACACAGGTTAAAAGAGAAAAACAAATCTAAAAAGGAGCAGCAACAAACAAAATAAAGAGTAAACAGTACAAGCAGGGCATGCAGGGCAGTTACAACAAAAGCAGCACAAGATCCAACAACCGATAATGGAACCTGAAAAGCCAGAGTACAACATCCAACAGTGACATAAGGCACCAGAAACTCACCTGTCAATTAAAAATGTAAGCTTGGGGGAAACCCTCACTAAACAGACATCCACAAATAACACCCATCAAGTTTTTTTGCTTTTTTTGTTTTTAAGGGAAACCAGAAGGAACAGCTTCAACAAATGAACTCTAGGGCAGACGGAAGCTAACCATACATTCCAAATCATGCTTGAACACATGCTTAACCCAGTCAGAAACCATACTTCTCACGAACATTTAAGAATTAAAGAACTTTCAAATATCTGTGCTCATTTTGTCAATTAGAAAACAAATGACAGCCTACTGACACGCACAACTGAGTATCCAAAGGAAGAGAGAAGACACTGTTTCCAAACAGCTACACTTAGGAAAGCTTCCCACAAGCCCCCAAAGTCGCACCAATTTCTTTATTACAAATGTCCTCAAATGACCCACATATGAAGTAAGATTTTAATCCACATATGAATGGATGAACAGAAAATTGGGGTAAGGAACATCTGGAGAATGGACTTGAGGGATGTGAAGACAATACAGCGCTAAACCTCCATATACGTGAACACAGATGCAGGCTCCCTGGCCCTTCCCATGGTGAAAAACAATCACTTGCAGGACCATAATCGGACACAAACATCACTACAGTGCAAATCAAAAACAGAAGGTGAGCAAAGCTGAGAATTGCTCTTGAATAGAGAAAAAATGCAACTGGATTGTTCTGTTCACACCTCAAAGACTTACTTCATGCTATGGATTTAAGGCCCCATGTTGGCGTACACTGTGCTACCCAGCCCTCCACAGAATTGCTTAGGGTGACCCGTATCTGGTAACTTCAACTAGAGATGAAGTCTAGTTATGACAATTTTCAAAACAAAGTTTAGGAGGTAACAATTAGGGAAAACATTTTTGAAAGCTGCCAATACCTGAACTCAAAACTATTCCACCTGATTAACATACATTTCCTCCTTAAGAGCAGGAAATTAACCAGCTTTTCTTTCAACTGAAGTTTTGAAACTTTTTTGAAGATATGCTCAACAAATGGAGTTTGGAGAGGGACCCTCAACATGCTCACATGTACATTAGTCAGACTTTCTGAATAGAGCGAGCTAGATTAAAAATCGAATCAAGACTAGACTCAAATGGTTATCAGTAATGGCAGAAGAGCAACTATTTGCCAATTGATTTGTACCTGGCCAACAAACTGGTAGTTAATAAACCAGTATCTTTTACCACAAATATTACTTCTAATAAATAGGTTTTGCATACCTAACCATTATACTGCAGCTCTCTACATGTGAAGAATCACTGTAGACTACAAATGTATATATAATGTATGTGTCTTGTGGCTATGATGTAAGCCACAACTGTCAGAGGTGTGGAATTTATTAAAATATCTACTTGTTCATGGGGTAGGTTGCTTCATAAATCTACTTGTCTTGTAACAATATCCCCTTGCCCCTTTGATGCCATGTAGTGCAGCGACAAATTATGGCAGCAAACTCATTATATAAGAGCTCTGATATAGCCTCTCTGAGTATGCCAGGGGCTCATCCCATATTAATGTTTAAATACTTGCAAACCCCTTATGTAGCCACATTTTCACAGATCTACATACTCTGGCTGAAGGTAGTGGTAAGCAATAGTTTCAAGGTTAGAATGCCATTTTGAGTCTGTGCAAACCTACTAACTTGAATGTTTTAAGGATTTTCAACAACTCTTCTCTAATCTTTTCCCATACTCAGAAATGTTGGAAATTTACTCCTGACAATGGCAGACGGAAACCTTCCAGATTTGGGAAAAAGTGTTTGGAGGGGAGGGAGGGGGGGGGGGGGAAGGTGTGAACTTGCAAACACTCTGATTTTCGCATGAACAAATCTACACATGCATATTTGCTCATGCTAAAATGCCGTTCACAAATATTTTCTAGGAGTACTATTTCGTGTCCAACTTTTGTAAGTTCTTGGGAATTCACGAAAGCCGTATTTTTGCACTTAATGCAAATACATACCATGGATGCACTTTTGAGACTTTCTTTAATAATTGGGCCCCTGGAGGAGCTTCGCTCGCAACCAAGATGGCCGCGTGAGCTTAGGGCTCCAGAGACCCTCGTAACCTCCCGCATCTATCCTGTCGTCTATCCTGTCCCTCATTGATGTCCTTGTGAAAACGAACCACGGGTGAGGCGAAACCTGCATTTAGACTCCAAATCGGTCCCCGGGAACTGGTGTTGTGGTGCTCCGAAGATTGCGGCCTACATCTCAGTGATGCTCTCTGTGGAGTTGGCATGGTGCCAAAGTTGTAGTTGAACAACATCGGCCTGAGGGGACAGGGACGACCGGTCCGGTTGACTTTCACTTTCGATTTGTCTTCCATAGCGATCTTCGACTGGGAACTTCCACCCCCGTGCTGAGGGCTGTTATCCTGCGCTGCACCAGAGTGCGCTACTTCATTGCCTTGCTGGTTTTGGGAAGACACTTGGCCGGTGCCCTCTGGCTGAGGCCGCCTCCACTCGGGGGTCCAAAGGGCCGCCATCTTTCTATTCAGTCTAGCAGCCCCAAGTCGGTCTCTATCCCGCAATGGCTGGGAAACCTGAGGGGGAAAAGCAGAAAGTTAAGACCACACGGTGGGGTGGCTATACCCAGACTAACATGGATCGCTACGCACATGCTAAGGGATCCCCCGGTGGACCCGGAAGGTCGCTGGAGTACACGAGAGATCCATCGACTTCGGTAACGGAGCTGACCCTACACTACGTTATGGCCGCTATCGATGGGATCAAATCCTCCCTTGGGCAACAAATGAAGACTCTCGCCCACAAGCTCGATACTGATGTCAACCTGATCCGTACAGACTTGACGAAAACGAACGAGAAAGTCAAGTCGTTGGACATTAAAACTTCCAGTCTGACGGGTGATGTAGCTGACTTGCAGACAGAAGTCCGCAATTTGAGGGCCTCCAATGACCTCTTTGCGCGTCGCCTGGAGGATTTTAAAGGAAGGGCTAGGCGGAACAACGTCCGTATCATCGGAGTGCCGGAGAAGGCGGCGGATCCGGCAGCTGACCTCTTCGTCGAAAATCTCATTGTTAGCCACCTTGCACCCAAGGGACTGAGTAAGTTTTTTACGGTCGAGCGGGCCCATAGAGTTTTGGGCGGTAAACCAAAGATGGGTGCCCCACCGCGCCCTATCATCGCAAGAATCTTTAATTTCCGTGACAGACGCTATCCTGCAGGCCTCACGGATGGGTGGACCTATAAAGTTTGAGAACACTACCATCAGCTTTTACCCGGACTTTACCCAATCGGTCCAAAAGCAGAGACTTAGTTTCCTAGGGGTAAAGAGAAGACTGCGCGACATGGGCCTTAAGTACGCTATGCTTTTCCCGGCCAAGCTGAGGATCGAACATGCGGAGCGGACTTATTTTTTCGATCGACCGGATGGGGTGGCCGACTGGCTGGACACTTTGCCGGGACAGCGTGCACAGGAGGAACAGTCTGGTGGGGCGGAAGGCGGACCGATGGCGCAGGAATAGACACCTGTCGTCTGGTTTCCGGGGTCTCTAGTTGGCCTCGAACTGTGGTTCGCTGATTTTGCTATGTGATTTGATTTGACATTCGGGGGGGGTTGCGGGGCTATTGGTGGGTCTCTTTCCTCCTTGGATTGACTTTTTGTAGCTTAGTTAGATGTGGGGGCGACAGGCACACTGCAAGTTGGGGTGGCTTTCTAGTCTCACGCAGGGGTGCAGGGTGGGGGGGGGGTTTGTAACGGGATGTTGGTGGGGGGGATGGGGGTTCTGTTGGGGTGTTTGTTTGTTTTTCTGCAAGGCAATGTATTGTTGGATCTCCTGATGGAAGTGCTGGATTCTTACTGGGTTTGGATCTTTTTCTTTCGGGATGGGGGCTAGGGGGTTTAAACTGATGAGTTGGAATGTGAATGGGTTGGGGGATAGGATAAAACGTGGGGTAGTACTGCAGTTATTGAAACGTCTCCCCCCTGATGTGGTCCTTCAGGAGACGCACTTGATAGGCAATACTTGTCATGCCATGAATAGGAAAGGGTATCGTTTGGTCGCCCATTCTGGATTTTCCTCTGGCTCCAGGGGGGTTGGTATCCTGATTAAGAATTCTCTCCCGCTGGAGATTGAAGCCACTGTCCTTGATGATAGAGGGCGCTATGTCGCTCTTACGGGTAAGTGGGAGGGCCGGACCCTTTCCCTGGTTTCTGTGTATGTCCCCCCTGGCCTGCAGTCAACTACTTTTGCTTACTTGGGGCGGGTTATCCTCGCTCTCCCAGAGGGATCGCTGCTATTAGGTGGCGACTTTAACGCTGTGGTTTCTGGTATGGCTGATCGACATCCACCTAGGGATCTTAAGGGGGCACAGGATTGGCTCCACGATTTCATTGACACTCTGGGCCTGATAGATTGCTGGAGATTGTTACACCCCACTCAGCGGCAGTACATGTTTCATTCGGGCGCTCACAGTATCCTTTCACGGATTGATTATGTTTTGATGCCTGCTGCACAGGCCCTTTCTATTACTGAGGTTAAGCATTTGGCTCGGGGAATTTCAGATCACTCTCCGCTATGGCTTCGACTGGAGTTGAATTCCAATACTGAGGGACGGGTAGCCCCGATTAATCCCTGGTATCTCCGGAACCCTAAAACTCATGCAGACCTGGTAAAATCGCTTGACCAATATTTTCTGGAAAACGAGGGTTCTGTTTAGTCTGCTGTGTCGCTTTGGGAGGCCTTCAAGGCTGTTCTTAGGGGCCAGGCCCTGTCGTTAATCGCGGGCGTTAAGAAACTGAGGGATGAGGAGGTGGTTAAGATCGAGACGGAGATAGCGGACTTAGATCTAGGCCTGGTGCAGAAGGTTACCTGTGCTAAGACATGTTCTGCAACTAAAACAGTTGGAATACAGGGCGTTGGTTACTGAGTCAGCTAAGGCCATGAGTAGAGAACAGCAGGGACGTCGATATGAGAGATAAAGCAGGTAAACTGATAGCGTGGCTGGATAAGAAAAATAGAGCTAGTCGTGTGGTGCCTGTGATTGAGACGGCGAGTGGTGCTCGGGTCACCGACCCTGAAGAAATTGTTCAGTGTTTTGCGGATCACTTCCAGACAGTGTACTCCTCCGTGTCGTATAGGCCGCCGGAGGACTCCCAACTATTGTTGCGTGATATTGTTTTCCCGCGTCTCTCTGATGTTACCAGGGAACAAATGGACGCCACAATAACCGCGGATGAGGTGGCTCTTGCTATTCGCTCCCTGCATTCAGGGAAAGCTATGGGTCCCAACGGTCTGCCTATTGAACTTTACAAGTTGCGGCCTGACAAGATGGCTCCCTATTTAAGGGATATGTTTTTGGAGTCACGCGAGTGTGGTTCTCTCCCCCGTGATCAGCGTCTTGCTACCATTGTGGTGATTCATAAGGAAGGGAATCCAAGAGATAGATGTGCATCGTACCGGCCGATATCTCTTGAATGCCGAACCTAAGATCCTTGCAAAATTGCTGGCTAACCGATTGATCACTGTTGTTAGCGGGTTGATACATCCGGATGGTTGTATGACATAATATCGACAGACAGAATATCTACGTACAAAAATATCGACACAAAAATATCGAAATCAAAAATCGACATTATATCTACATAATGGTAAGTACAAAAATATCGAAAAAATAATATCGTTGTACAAAAATATCGAAATTAAAAATATAGTTTTTTTAAATGTATTAATAATAATCTAAAAATTAATTTAAAAATACATATAATTTTACAAATATTAATGCATTTTTTTACAACGCAGATACTTTTACAACGCATACCATTACAACGTAAGTATTGGTAAGTATATAATCATTTTTTATGTAAATTAATATAATATAATTTAATTTAATTAATTTAAAATTAATTTTACTTTAATTTTTACACTGTACCCCTGTACCCCAAAAACCCAAAACTAACCCTGAACCCTAAAAATACCCCTTTACCCAAAAACTAAAAACTGACCCTGAACCCTAAAAATACCCCTTTACCCAAAAACTAAAAACTGACCCTGAACCCTAAAAATACCCCTTTACCCAAAAACTAAAAACTGACCCTGTGCCCTAAAAATACCCCTTTACCCAAAAACTAAAAACTGACCCTGAACCCTAAAAATACCCCTTTACCCAAAAACTAAAAAAAAACTGACCCTGTGCCCTAAAAATACCCCTTTACCCAAAAACTAAAAACTGACCCTGAACCCTAAAAATACCCCTTTACCCAAAAACTAAAAACTGACCCTGAACCCTAAAAATACCCCTTTACCCAAAAACTAAAAACTGACCCTGAACCCTAAAAATACCCCTTGACCCAAAAACTAAAAACTGACCCTGAACCCTAAAAATACCCCTTGACCCAAAAACCCAAAACTATAACATTTTAAATATAATTATATACTTACCAATACTTACGTTGTAATGGTATGCGTTGTAAAGGTATCTGCGTTGTAAAAACATGCGTTGTAAATGCATGCGTTGTAATAGTTTTTGCGTTGTCAAAGTTTCGTTGTAATGGTAGTGCGTTGTAAAAGTTGCGTTGTAATGGTTGTTTCCCTATAAACACACAACCCACTACACATAAATAAATGAAATCGTTTAATCACAATTATTAATTACCAATTAATTATTAATTAATATAAAAAATTAATAAATTAAAAATATTAACACATTAACTCGAATTAATTTAATTTACTACTTAATAGTATTTCATTACAAATTAATTATTAATTAACAATAACACTAAATTAAATATATTAGCACAATAAATCTAATTAATATAATTAACTAATTAACATTAATTAATTACCAATTAATTATTAATTAACAATAAATTATATATCTTAGCACATTAAATCTAATTAATGTAATTAACTAATTAGTTTCAATTAATTACAAATTAATTATTAATTAAAAAATATTTTAAAATATATATTTAATTATTATATTACTTCCCACCCTATTCCCCTATAAACCCACAACCCGCTCTAATACTAAAACGCAAAATGTTAACATAATTACTAATTTTCAAACATACATTTCTAAACATATTTAGCAAACAAACATCATAATAAAATACATAACACTAAACATCAAAATTTCGATATTACTAACATACATACCTTAATCTCGATATTCTGTTGGTCGATATTATGGCACATCGATATACTATACCATCGATATTAAAACATCGATATTATTGTATATCGATATTTTGATTTCGATGTTTTGTCTGCCTAGCCTCCCAGATCTATCCGGTTTCATCCCGCATAGAAACACTGCCCTGAATCTTAGGCGTCTACACGGCGTTCTTGAGAGGGCTGCGACGTTGCGTGAGCCAGCCATCTTGGCGTCGTTGGATGCCACGATGGCTTTCGACACTGTGGAATGGCCATATTTATGGGCCGCATTGGCTAAGTTTGGGTTTGGCCCCGGTTTTATTGGTTGGGTGCAGCTTCTCTATGAGGACCCCCTTGCGCAAATTGTTGTGAATGGTCGTGTCTCTATTCCGTTTAGTCTCGAGAGAGGTACTCGTCAGGGTTGTCCCTTGTCGCCGCTCCTGTTTGCCTTGGCTCTCGAGCCCCTCGCTGCATGGATCCGGTGGGAGCCATCGATGAAGGGTATTCAGTGGTCCTCTGAGTTTGTAGATCGCATCTCGCTTTATCAGATGACATTTTACTGTATCTGACCTCGCCCAGGAAGTCATTGATGGTTTTGTGTGATGTTTTGACCTCTTTTGGTAGAAACTCGGGCCTGATTATTAATTGGACGAAATCCCACTTATACGTTCTTTTTGGCGATGTCCCTCTTCTGCCGCGTAACTGTCCCATTCAGGTGACACAATCGGGGTTTAACTACCTCGGTATCTATGTTTCATTGGACCCCGCAACTCTGTATGAACAGAATCTTCTCCCGCCCTTGACTAGATTGAAGCAGGACGTCGCGGGTTGGCGCAAGCTTCCGCTTTCGTCGCTTGGTCGTGCGGCCCTCTTTAAAATGATGTCTCTGCCTCGTTTTTTTTTACGCCCTCCAGAACACTCTTGATAAAGTTCCTGCTAGCTGTTCCCTTACAGTTGAGGGTCTTCAAAGGAAGTTGATATGGGACGGTAGACCCAGTATTGCACTCGCCAAACTGACGCTCCCGTATTATGATGGGGTATTGCTCTCCCTAACATCAAACGTTATTATTGGGCGTCTCAATTGAGTGCCATTAATCATGGTATGTATGGTCCCGAATTGAACCCTGCTTTTGCTATGGATAGATGGCTGTTGCCTGGGGGTGATTACTACAGGGCGCTATATTCAAAATCGGTGGTTAAGGCTTTGTCGGGGCCTACGAAGATGGCAGTAGGCATGTGGCAGGACGCAACTTGTTCTATGGGATGGAAAGACCGCTTGACTCTAGCGACCCCGCTTTTTGGCTCGGATAAGCTTGGCAAATTGTGGAAAACCAAGGGTTTTGATAAGTGGGACCTCATTGGTATTAGTAAGGTGGGAGACCTCTGGGTCAAGGGTCAGGTGAAATCGTTTGAGATGTTAAAGACGGAGTTTGAATTGGGTGACACAGAATACTTCCGCTATGTTCAGGTTCGCCATGCCCTGATGTCAGTTTTCCCAGTGGGGGGTGTAATTCCGGAGTCGTCCCCGCTAGAAGATAGATTGTTGGATGGTCATGTGCCTGATAGTACTATCTCCCTTGTCTACAAAAAATTAATCAACGATAGGTCGGACCTCCTGCTGCGTCTCTGGGGCTCGTGGACCGGTGACTGTCTCGAGTTGGATGGCGAGGACTGGCAGTCTGCGATCTCCTCTCCCAAGGAGTTTGCAATTCCAGCTCGACTGACTGGTACAACTTAAGATCCTCCACAGGATATACGTCACGGGCCCCCGTTTGGTTCGAATGGGCTTTTCTGAAGAGGGCCTATGTAAGCGGGGGTGTGGGCAGGTGGGGACATTTCTTCCATATTATTTGGGAATGTCCTGAAGTTGCTGCTTTCTGGAACGGGGTGCATGAGGTAATGAAGGAAGTGACGGGTGTTACTCTCCTGCCGGAAGCCAGGCGCTGCTTGTTAAATGTCTGGGAACCCACGAATTATAATGCGGCCCAGACTCAGTGGGCGACCCTGGGGGCCATGATTGCCAAGCGAGATATTGCTCAGTTGTGGGGGTCCCAGAGGCCTCCTACAGTCGAAGTATGGGAGGAAAACATGGACTGGTGTATGTTCAGGGAAAAAACTGTATTTGGCCCGGGCCGTCCCCGGAAATGGTGTCGGGTGTGGGGACCTTGGAATACTTATCGTGGGGATATATGTACACCGCCTGTAGTTGATGACACTGATGTCTCACTCTCCCCCTGACACCACATTCTGGCTATTTCATTATATGTGTATTGAGTCGGCCCATGTCCCCCCTCCCTTTCCTTATATTGATTGTTGATTTTGTCGTAATGTTTTTTCCTTCCTCGTTTGAACTGGTACTTTGTAAGACAATTTTTCTGCCTTGCCTGTTTTTATTTTTTCAAATAAAAAGAAAAAAATAATAATAATAATTGGGCCCCTAATTTGGGCTCACATTGACCGTGACCATTTGTGTTTATTGAAATTCGGTCTTTGTTTTGGCTGGCTTCACTGAGTGACCACATTCTGCTCTTTCACAAGGGGCATATCTGCACACAAAGCAGTTTTGTTCAGTGCCATTAACTTCTGTGGCAGAGTGTGCTTTTTGAGACCAAAAAACTACTTTTGCCAATGTTAGTTATAATGGCAAGGGCCCAGCAGCTCCCATACCAATACGGTTTTACAAAACCCCTGCCAAAGCAAGTCATATTGAAAAAACTAAAAAGCTGACCACCAATTTCAGACAATGTCTTGTTTATTTTTGTTTCCCATAATCTTATTGAAACTGGTTACACTGATTTTCGATGAATATTTTTGGGAAATACTAGCATGCATCAACACGTTACTAAATGATGCTGCAAAGAAATGGTACCTGAAATGTTACAGTAGCTTAGCAACAAACAAAGAAATTCCTGCTTTCATTTTTTTTATGAACATTTTATTTTGAAAGAAAATAATCTTGCTCAAGCTTCTGCAAATATTTGCATCAAATCAGAGCATTCTGGGAGCAATATACATAGCCTCATTTTGCTAAACCTTGAAAACGTGTGCACACGGTTTTATACTGGAACCAGTCAGTAGTGCAGCCGGAGCTTACAACATTTACTTAGAGCAATAATAAAGCCTTTCAATTAATGAACCGTATATACAAGTTTGAACAGCATTTATATATGAGCAAACATATTACCTGAACCGCAGTAAGTGCCCTTCTCTGATCCATAATGTGGAACTGTGAACAGGCAGCCAAAGGGTTTGTGCTTCAGGGGGTTGAGCCTACTTGTACCAAGGAAAAAATGTAACTGAAAACCTGTTGCCCTTGACCTCAAACAATATGTCATGGGCGTCTGGATATAGCAATTCCACGTCCTTGACTGTACATACCCGACTTGCCTTACTGTTGTACATGCCATCCCTTAATGTTTTCAAAGTTCTGCCCCTACTATAAGTTATTGTATAGTGCTCTGGCACTCTGGAGTCAAGCAGCACTATATCAGAAACGTTTGCCAAGATACAAATCCTTAGAGAAGCATAAATAGTCCTATACAACAATGAGCCAATCAGCTAGCAGGAAGAGGCGACAGTCAAATGTTTGGTTTAGAATGCATACCAATAAAGAACCTTTATCGGACCTTAAAATAATTATTTTTTCTAAGAAAGAAAAAAAAAAAGCAATTATTAGAAAAAAGGAAGCCATTCTAAGTTTACAACTATGACAAAGTTACAAAAACCTATTGGCAGAAACGAAAACAATCAGAGCTAACATAGCAGACATCTGTATTAAGCATAACTATGACAAACTGAATAAACTACAAACATGAGTTAAGAGCTAATCAGATACTGAAATAGAAATTACTAGTCAAGTGACTGCACATCAATTGCAGACAATGAATCAAGAATGCAGGTGGTTAACAAAAGAAAACAATGTAGACATCCATTCCTACCTTTCAAGGGCAATAATCACCAACACGATCCTAACAATGTCTTAAGCAACTTAGTTGAAGGTGGTGTACCCTAACTGGAAAGAAGTTTTCAACTTTTCCAGAAGGTGCACGTTCTCCCACCTCCAGGAAAACTAGCATAGGTGGTACTTAGTACAAAAAAGGGGCAAATCTCATCCAACCTCAGACACGCCCACTAGATTCATTGATATGGACAATAACATCCTAACAAACATCATACAAAACAATGAAGCAGGATATTAAGAAATGTCTATCCTGCCCATCCAAGTAAGATTCTGGAGAAAAATGTGCATAAAAATGCTGAGCTTTTATAACCTGGGCAAGAAATATCAATTTCAGAAACGGATGCTGATTTTTTTCAGCTTTCTTGGGCACTAACATTGTGATGAACCTACATTCCAAACAAAGGTTCGAATGAGAGTCAGTATGATAAGTTCTAAACACGACAAATTCTCAGTCAGCAATTATGTGAAAAAGGAATGACAGCAGGCACACACAATGTTTAACATATAAACAAATATGTATTAATCGGAACTTGCAACCAAGGTAGAAGTAGCCAAAGTTGAAGATACAAAACAACTGCTGCTATTGTCTGCTGCCAGCTCCGCTCCATTGGCTCAGGCCCACGTCATCTGCCAAACTCAAGTGAGAGTTATTAAGCTATACTACGAAGGACAAGATTGAAAATAAATCACAGTAAATAATGGTCAGGATCAAAAACATAATTGGTCTACCAGTTGTGAAAATATATATTTCTAAAACGCACTGAGCTGGAAACATCACATGGACAGAGGTTGTTTCAAAGCAACTCAGCTGGGGAATCTAACCAATGCCAATTAACAAAAAAATGTTAAGTCCAAAGCAGATGTGGGTGGAATGGAACCACGATTTGGGAACAATAAAGTGATACTCCTCCCAATCACAAGAGTAAAATTGCTTGTGGACCAAAACCATGCGTCTTTCACAATCCACTACCACTTGCACTTCAGGTGCCAACCTAAGCTACACATCAAGCCAGGAAAATGTATTAAAGTCCAGTTTTTCCATGCAGTCAGAAGAACATACTGAAGCAAATCAACAGACCCTAATAAATGAAAATCTTAGAAGAGGAGCTGGAATCTCAACCAAAACAATTTTTTCGGACAATCTCCTACTTACTGAAAAGGCAAGGACAAAAAAAACCTTTAAAACAATGTCTTAATGGAAAGAGCGGTACAAAAGGGGGTGGTGATGGATGGACAGCCATGTCTGAACTGGGGTGGCAGAGTGGGCTAAAGAACGGTGATGGATCAAACCCAGATCTTTTGACTGGGTGTGAGTGTTTGATTGGTTCAAATGCTCCGTCCATCACCACTCCCTTTTGTACCGTTAATGGAAAGAGCATCTGTAAGAAAATAGTATCACCACCCCCTTTTGTACCGCTTTGGCCGCCATAAGTGTGGCAGGGTATGCTCAGACGCGAGTCCCTTGCTCACTTTGCCACTGGATTCAAGCAAGCCGGGCTGAAGACGGCTGGAATGCCAGAAACCGGTCCACGGAAGCTTGTTTCCGGTCCAGGGAAGGCATGCCTTGGCAGTTCGGGCTGGACTGTTCCCATGAGGCACAGGGTCAGACTGATTTGCATATAGCCTTGTCTGAACTGGGGTGGCAGAGTGGGCTAAAGAATGGTGATGGATCAAACCCAGATCTTTTCACTGGGTGTGAGTGCTTGATTGGTTCAGATGCTCCGTCCATCACCACCCCCTTTTGTACCGTTAATGGAAAGAGCATCTGTAAGAAAATAGTAATAAGACCAA
This sequence comes from Lissotriton helveticus, assembly GCF_964261635.1. Classification (NCBI taxonomy): domain Eukaryota; kingdom Metazoa; phylum Chordata; class Amphibia; order Caudata; family Salamandridae; genus Lissotriton; species Lissotriton helveticus. The sequence goes on along the minus strand of NC_136070.1, from coordinate 1,194,903,420 downwards.
AGGTCAATGCCATAGACCACAATCGACAATTTGGGAAACAAAATAAAAATCTAGATATTCCTTGCATGGTCTCCTCCTCCATTAATAGAATTGTCCTTACCTTTTCTTTATTCCTACCTTTCCATACATTCTTACTTATACCCTTATCCACTTAAGATTTTCTTCTTTCTTACCTACCACAAGTCCATTTGTAATTGCCTACCTTCCTAACTCCCATTTGTCTCTTCTTATTTTCTCTTCCTCTCATAGATTAAGCAGCTTCCCATCTTCCTTCCTCACTTGCATTTTTACTCCTAGAAGCCACCCACAAGAATGGCAACTTGACATGTTCATGTGAGAGCGCAGTGCATGTAAGCCATATCTGGCTAGTTAGGAGAACTGCAAAATTAAATGAATGTGGTAAAACTCCCTGCAAGCAAAATTACACAGACAAATAAAAGCACCATACTTAATTTATGATGCCCCAGGCTGTAAAACATGATTACTGTTCAAGGGAAGAGGGTCCAGACTATGAAACCGCGCTACCAGGTTCAGCAATTCCTTCTTTCTGCCTGAGGCCATGGAAGAGCAGGATTTTCTCCTGCATCCCAATCTGTCTAAATATATACACATCTATTCATAGATTACCCCACCAATGATGGGTTGTTTCCAGTTCAGCTGTGGCCTTTCTAGCATGCTTTCTTGAATTTAAAGCTAACTGTAGTGAGATCCAAAAGGCGAGTAATTCCAAAGTTTTATTTTGTTTATTCATAAATATAAAGTCTTTGCTTTTTTCTGAACTCACCATATTTAAGCAAGATGTCGAAAATAAAAAATAAAGATTATTCTATTGAGCCCATATTTAATGTGACCTGGTGGACACAGGTATCCATTTGTGGAGGAACAGTGCAATCTGAAATAGTCTAGTGAAATGTTTGTCGCACTAGTGCAGAAAACATAAGGCTGAACCATATAACAATATGCAATAGGCAGAGTTCATATTTTACTTCAGCAGCCATGATTTTCCAAGACCATTAAGGTACAAACTCTTTCCTCTGTGTCAAAGCAGACATTAACAAAACGTCTGAAAGCCGTATCATTTCTATACTGAGGGTTGGCTTCATCAGTTTGAACAGATCCGAAATATATTATATCAACGCCTCCTCCTCAACCCTAGATGTAGGCTCTGTACAACAAAAAAAGGTTAGCTTTAGTTACTTCTTTATTTACTAAATATATATTTCACTTGAACCCTAAAGTCTTGACAAACTTCTGGCCCATTTCTTTGCTTCAGCTATTTGCTAAGCTCATGCAGACAGTTGTGTACAAACAGTTAACATTAATTGGAGCCACATGAGGTTTCCATAAGGCAAAATCCGGCTTTCAGAAAGTTCTTTGACAGATTGTGAAGGCTGAAGCCACTGAGGATATCAGAAGGATTCTAGATGGCAGGGGTGTTACAGTCTTGATTTTGTTAGATCAGCAGCCTTTGATACCATCTCTTAGTCCATCCTACTCCAGCAACAGGAGACAGCCGGTCTTAGTGGTAAAATCCATGCTTGCTTTACATCTTTTTTTGATGGATTCGACTCTGAAGGTAGCCCTAGCTAAATTGAGGTCAGCCCCTAATTAGACTGCTAACAGTGGTTCCCGAAGGATCTGTTCTGAACCTACACGCTTTTTTAATCTCTATGTGGCCTCTGGCTAGCCTGATTCAATCTTTCAGCATTACATTTCACACATGCTGACGACTCAACTGATCAGATGAAAACTGGAAGAGCCTAGGCAGACAATTAGTTCATACTCTGGCACTCAACAGTGAAAATGCAAAAGTAGTTCTGTTTAGACCAGGAGAGTTCTGGACACATGGCATGTAGCCTGAGATGCTGGGAGTATTGCGATTACCATTTGCCCACTCTTGCAACCCAGGAGTTATGGAGGAGGCAGAAATATCTTTCAGGGAGCATATCAAGAACATTTGTTGCACTGTAGCAAATTATCTACGTATTAAAAAAGATAAAACTCAAATTACTTCTATTCATGGCCCCAATGGTAAAATTGCTTTATCTCATAAGGATATTGCTAATTAATTTTTAGATTTTTACCCTAAATTATATAATAAACCTGATTTTAATGAGGATTCCTTGGTAGATTCTTTACTATCTTCATGTAATCTACCTAAGATTTCTCATTCGACAAACTTGGATTGGAATTACCCATTACTAAGGATGAAATTGTGTCTATTAAATCTCTCAAACTAAATAAATCTCCGGGTCCTGATGGTTTACCTGCAGAGTTTTATAAAGAATTTCAATCCCAACTTTCACCTTTTTTACTTCAACTTTTTACAGTGTTTGGCTCATCAGGAATTACGTCTGGTTCTTTTACAGAGGCTTTAATTATTGTTGTTCCTAAACCAGACAAAGACCCCACTCTTGTTTCTAATTATCTTCTTATTTCTTTAATAAATCAAGATTGTAAATTATAAGCGAAAATATTGGCCACACGTTTATACCCTGTATTAGATTCTATCATACATCCAGATCAATCTGGGTTTATGAAAAATAGATATTCAGCTAATACTAGAACTTTGTTGCATGTCATTGAACAAGGCCATACGTTGATTAATCCTTCAGGTGTTATGGCTTTAGATGCTGAAAAAGCTTTTGATAAACTACATTGGCAATTTTTATTTCATACCTTGTCTTAATTTTGGGGATACTTTTATCCGTATGATTTCAGCTTTATATTTTGCTCCTACTGCTCCCGTGTTTATTAATGGCCAAATTTCAAATCAATTCTCCCTTTTTAGAGGTACACATCAGGGATGTCCCCTTTCTCCATTATTGTTTTTAATTGGTATTGAACCCTTTCTTACCTCTATAAGACAATGTGATGCTATTAAAGGAATCAATGTTAAGGATGTTATTATTAAGATTTTACCCTAAGCCGATTATGTACTTTAATTTATCAGTGACCCTTCATCCTCATTTCCATCAATAATAGAAATAACAACAAAATACTCTATGGTGTCTGGATACAAATTAAATACTAACAAAACTGAATTTTTTCCTTTAAATGTCTATTGTACTCCTGATATGACTCCCATGAATGAAATTTGGCAAAAGAATTAAAAGATCTGGGTATTTTTTTCTCTTTTTATAAAATCAACATTAACTTTAAACAGTAATTTTGTTTTAAATTATATTCTAGACAAAACGTCTAAATGGTCTTCATTACATCTTTCATGGTGGGGTAAAATGGAATCTATTAAAATGAACGTTGCTCCTAAAATCTTTTACACCCTTGACATGATTCCTACTCAATTTCCATTAAAATTTTATAAAGATGTTGATAAACTTCTTTCCAAATTATTTGGAATAACAAAGCACATCGTATTAGCTATAATAAATTAAAAATGTCTAAATGTAATGCTGGTTTTGGCATCCCAGATTTTCTTCTTTATCATAAAGCGTTTATTTTAAAACAAAGTGCCATGTGGTTTATTTTTATTTATCTGTTTTATAACGCGCTCTGTTACTACCAGAGTATCCTGGCGCGTTTAATCAATCCTTTTTACATAATCCACCTACCTGGCTCCACATTGATAAAATCCATTGTGAAACCTTTTCCACTACCCCCTCTATTAACAATGTCTAACAAATCTTCATTTTTCCCTAAATCTGTTATCCTCAAATCTACTAAAATGATCTTCAATGATATAGATTCAATATTTCAATATCCCAAGTGTAGTACTGATGAATTATCTTAATGGTATAGCAATGTTATTCAATTGAATAGAAACAGTTTTTGGTTTTCATGGATTAAAGCTGGTATTTTTTATCTTAAAGATGCTTATTCTAATAACACTGTTATACCGTTTGAGAATTTACAAAGTTTGCTTTAGCTAATTCTGAACTTATAAAATATGAATATTTAAGTAATTCAATTTTAGATTTTTTTTCGCAAGCAATTCCATCTAATATTCAAGCTGATTTATCCATTTATTTCCAAACTATATCAATGAATGCTCATGGTGTTTCTATTCTATATAAAAAAATTGTCCAATACTTTAGGTAGTAACATAAATATGATCTCAATGTTCTGGAATAATGAGTTATCGCTTTCCTTGTCAACTGATAAATGGGAACATTTATGGCTTAGTAATATATCTGGATGGTTACCCGTTTCACTTTTTCGAACTAATTCTTATTTTTTAGTTAATTGCTTATGGACTCCAAAGCGTTTATTTCAAGCTAAACTTCTTCAATCTGATACTTGTTGGCATTGTAATTCGCACCCTGGCTCACTACAACATATGCTTTTAACTTGTCCTTTAATCTATACATTTTGGATTGAAGTTTGGGATATTATTAAAAAGATTCTGAATATTCATGAAGACATATCTTATAAAATGTTAATATGCAAATCTGTTACGCTATCAAAGGATTTAAATGATCTTGAATGTAAACTATTTAATTTCTTAATCTCCGCTGCGATAAAATCCATTACCTTTTGTTGGAAAGATATTTCAAAGTTATCAGTTCATGCCTGGTGGGCATGGGTTATTTTTACAAGAAGAGTTGCACAATTATCTTAAATGGGGTTTCTCCTAATTCTATTTCTTATCATTCATTTTGGATTCCTCTTGATGTTTATTTATCAAATTAATGGCATATTTATGGCTTACTCCCTTTTTGCTGTTCTTTTATTGTAATGACTGATATTGCATAGTAGAGCTCGGTTTATACATTGATAATACTTTGCTAGTTATGGTTCCCTTCCCTTCCTCCCCAGTCTTTAGTTTATTTATGAATAAGTCTAACCCCATATCTACTGAATTTTTATAAGAATATATTGTGTTATATATAGTGATATAGATTTCGCGATTAATTATTCATTTTTGTATGTCTTGTTTATTGCTAAAAAAAATCAATAAAATATTTTGAACTTAAAAAAATATGTTGTGAAGAAAAAATGTTTATTAGAACTTAGTATGCTCCATATTTTTTTAGCACAGCTTTTCGGGTAATCCATGTCTGGCTGTGCATTCTTTAGGTCGTCTAGGGATAAGAGTGTAATTTCCTTGGCTTACAAGTTGCTGGATATAAGACTTGGCAATCTAAAAATGTATGCATAGTGGTAACAAGGGAATGAATCAAAGTACGAAATGTTGAGTGAAGACATTTATTACCTTATTCACATCCTTCAAACAAGTTCAAACTTCCACTGCCTGCACTATTAAATCATGTTTAAGCACCGAAGGAATCCTCAACTTAAACCATTCCTTCGTAATGTTTGTGCTAAGTGAAGAGCAGGCTTGACAGTGAAACATTTTCTTCTGCTTTTCACCTCATCGCTTAGGTTTTTTAATTGCACGCAGAGGTGGAACGTAATTTAAAACAGACAAACCCACTAGGTCGACTTTAAGTTGGAAAATGTGCAAAAAGACACACCCATGTGCACATTTGTGCGTGCCTTTGCTTTTATGCCTTTGCTAATTAAAGCCAACCTGCTGAACTGTCCTCTAAACCTTTTTCTGTGCTGCAGAAAGGAACACAACATTGACCTATAATGAAGATTCCCTTGTCAGCGGAACTTCATTTCACAGAAAAAAACAAAAAAAAAAAAACACTAATGAAAGCAAAGGAGCCTGTGTGAAATTAAGATTGGATGGCAAAAGCTTCATGGCTACATGAAAGGCTGCAAGACGCATTTATTAGAACAAATGTCAGCATTAGAAGGAAAGGCTGCAGGAAGCTGAAAGTTTTAAAAGGAGTACTCTGCCTCAGCAGCAATGAGAAAGTGCTGCTAGGTTCTGGAAAAATTGTGTCATTTTTCTGAGCCAAGATGGCTTCTTGAGCTGGAAAAGTTTTTCAAAAACACATTGGCAGTCATGTTACGTTCTGGCACGCATTGCAGACAGATAATGCACGTCCCCAAATGAATGACAAATTAAATATATAACGTTTCAGTGCACTTTGATGAAAATTAATCCCTAATGCATTGTATTGTAAGGCAGAAAGAAATCTTAACACAAATAGCATGAGTTCAGAAAGACTCCTATGGTGCACAGCCAATGGATGCTCGACTGTATAAGTTCAAGTACTGATAACAGGAAATGTAGGCAGCTGCTTGTCGAGCCAGACCTAAAAGGTTTTGGTGGGTTCTTGCTAGAACGGAGCAAATATTTCAAAGCACTTATTATATGTCCTTTAATTTCTCCACACCGACAGCTTGACAATCCATAACGTTAACAGATGGGGTGCTATTAGGAGATTTGAGAAATTCAAGAAGTTTAAGATTTGTTGAATATTTAGAAAGTACCAAATTGCCCAGGCACCATGTGCCGTTTGCACCAATTTAATCAGATTGATCCGCCCGATTATTTGAATGTTACTGCTATACATTTTTGACTACAAAAACATTTCACAGGAGACAACCTAAATTACTGAAACTTGATCCCACAATCAAACAGATCACCTGAAGATTTTCAGAAGCTGCTTTCAGTACAAACAACTCAAGGCTAAAGTGCCCAGTCAATGTGCCTCACTCCGAATTTAGTCCTGGAGTTTTAAATAGCGCGAACATGATCCAAAGGTTTCAGGTATTAGAGCGCTTTACATGAGAACCAGTTGCGTTATACAAGGACACATCCATTTTTTTAGGCAAGGGGAGATTAAGTGATTTGCCCAGAATCAAAAGATGTTGAGCATCCCAGTCGAGCCTTGAACCCGGTTCTCCAGCGTCTAGGTCGGTCGCTCTAGCCATAAGGCCACATCCTCTCCCCAACTGGTCAGGTAAGTCAGGCAGGAACAGCTACAAAAGTTTAAATGGGGAGAAGAGGTGGAGGGTGCATACTGCAGATTGTTTTAGAGGGGGTACCAGATGGAGTGGGTTGTCAAAGTGAGGTTATATGAAGCAGGCGTTGGGCGGGGTGCCTAAGAATTGATCAGATCTGGATAGTAATGCTGGCCAAGGAGCTTTCTTTATAACATGGGCAGTGTGGGTGATGCTGCTAAAGATTGGACCTGAGGCGGACCTTCTGGACCGTGTGCTGCTCAAAGGTGTATAGGACGAGGATAAAATTAAACCATGAAACAAAGGGACAAAACATCAAAATCTTAAAGGCACTCCATATGGATGTGGACATTCCTAACGTTAAAAAATATTTGAATTGTAAATCTATTTGAAGCTGCAAATTCAAAGCATGCATGTCTAACATGAGAAAATAATAAAAATGGTAAATCCTCAAACATTTTTATGCCAACTGAATGAAAGCAAATGTCTAAGCAGTGAAATGTTCCTCTCACCTCGTTACAGCCCGGGTTGTCCACCAGCTGGTGACTACTTGCATGGAGAGGTTGGCCAGCATTCACAGGGTTAAGAACTACTTTGTCTCCAATCACAACCTGATGAGAGAAAATCACAGCCAGAGTAAAGACATTGCAAAATCAACCACCAAACTCAGCAAATTTAATTTGCTGAACTGGTGTATTAAAAATGCGAAAGAAGGTTTGCCGTCTGACTACAATTGCTACTGTAACATGCACTGTGAAAAACACAATTCCTGGCATACTGAATGCTTAGTGGTCTGTCCTGATTACTAGGTTAGTAATGACACTTGATAACACATAAGCAACCTCCCAGGGGAGGTTTCCATAATCTCTTTTTGAGCACTACCTCATATTGACCTCGGTCCAGCATGTATCATCACTAGGTCATGCAGAGTTCACACAGTGGTCTAGCAATGTAGAAAAATTAGGTCCTAGCAGCTTGGGAGCAAAAATTAGTTCATGGCAGCAGGGGAGCCATTTGGCACATTCATACTGTATATTTCTAACTTGAGCCAGACTACTCCTCTTAAGCAATATAGTATGGTTGGTCGTCTAATAATGAATGAATTCCACAATTAGTTGCATGCGCATTAAGTGCAATTATAGCCTGAAGAGGCCTGCACTATGCAACCACCGGTTCCTCAGGGCCGAGACACATCTTTGTATCAAGATGGTAGGACAATGGCAGGTATCTCAATCTGCTTACTGCCTGCTCCCTTCACTCTAACCCATTAAGTTTCAATTGGACACAAAGATATGAAGTCATTTTAATAGAACACTCTGTTTTCCACAGACGGTATAGCTAAACACCAAACCATCAGCAGTAAACTAGGAGGCAGCCTGCCAGATTGAATTCTTAATTTGCTGCTTTCTAATTCCATATTGTTGCGTTCCTGGAAGGATTGACATTTCATGAAGCACCCTGTGGAGCCTGCATTTATCGACGGAGGCAGTAGCTAAGTCATCATGCAGCATCCCGGATGCAAAATGTGTCGCATGCAGAGAAGCAAATAAAATTCAATTCAGATCAATGATGAAACCTTCATTCACTTTGAAAACTACTACATTATTCAATTGCATGATAATTTGGGAGCAGAGGGTGGTAAAGAAACACCACCATGGTTATTTTAGTCTTAGCGATACAGTTTTTTACTAAATTAATAGAAGTCCCACCACAAACACACAGGGTTTAGGATTGGATGATCCACTTCATTAACTGTGGCATGGTCAATCCCTGTCCTGCTTTCAAAGACAGAGGTCCTTTGTTTATGCCCCTGTCAAAGCCTTGGTAGTGAACATGGCCTTGACGTTCGGCTCCTGGGTTGAGCAAAATAGATGCAATCCGATAGGTGACTACCACAGGTCTACAGTCATAAGGTCATCCATCATGCCACTTTCTAGTTAAGATTATCCAGAAGACTCCTCAAAGCACTCTTCACTTGGATGGCTATCCCAGGATAAATACCCTGTTTCGTGCCACTAAGCCAGGAAAATAGGGACCTTACTGACCACCTAAGGGGAAACGTACCAACACCCCACAAGCAACACTGCACTATGTGAAGGATATGGAGGGCTAATTTACATTTTAACAAACTATAGCAAACTCACAGTCCACTTAATGGAGCATGCACAAACCACTTCCCAGTTGGCAAAATATAGCAACTCTTATTAGTATGTTGTACTCTAGCCACCATACTGTGGTAAGAACGAAGGCTCTTGAAGGGTGGTGTGAAAGAATGGAGTAAAGGGCGATAAGCAAGTTCTATGTACGTAGAACAAATGGAACAAATCTCCACTAATGTAAAGTAAAACATTTCTGCTCTTATAAATCCTTTTGTCTAATCTTTACCAGAACTAATGGACATAAGCTAAATGTCTAGCCAACAGCCAGAACATTTGCGTGGAAGGCATGGGTGAGAGGGAATATTGGGAACAAACTGCACAAGTTTGTTAGGGCTATGTTTTCTTGAGACCATGGATAGTATGAGCAGATATCATTGCGGATATTTAGAATCAGTTGGATGAGTTGCAGAAAAACTACTTTTGAAAGAATCTATGAACTTTGAGACCACAACGGGCTTAGTAGAAAAATGAGAAATGTACTCAACTCACAAGTGAGTTCAAGTTCAAAATATGTCTACATGGGAGAGGTGGCAGGAGTTTATCACAGCCACAAGCCCCCAACACATTCATTCTTCAACACACACTTGGAAGTCTTTGAAGCAGAGAAAGATCCATACCATTCCTCAATGACGTGTTACTGTCATACATCCCCAACTTAGAAGCGGGAACAGAGTTCCCCCAACACCTAACAGAAAACATTTTAGAAGTCCAAACATTTGTTTCCTGGAAGTTGTGTACGGAGAGCAGGTCACAACCAGTGAAGCAGCCACTTCAACAAGAGGTCTACAGTTTTTTGTGTGTTAAAACATCCAACTCTGACTGGGACTTAGGGTGGTGGGTGGCCTCAGCCAAGTTCACAAACAGGACCTTTGAGGGCATGCCTAAACAGTGGTCAACAAACCTATACAGCCATGTGGTAGATGTGGAGAGCTCAGCGTTGAGACCTGTTTGGACAGGTTGGTATAAAAAGGTCAGGCAAAATCACAAGTTGGCTCAAAAACATTCAGTTTCACCTCTATCCTCTCCAGGCCGCAGAATTGCTTCTCCCAGATTTCCCCACATAGGAGCAGGTTTTTCAAACGCGGGTAGTGACTTAAACTGGATTCAACATGTTGCACTAACTGCAAAAAAATAAAATGCACCCTGTCGCACACAAGGTATTGACTCAGACTATAAACTGTTCCAACATACTAAATTCGGACGGATGAATAAAATGTACCACTTTCTTTTCTCGGTTTAAACCAAAAACTAGAGAACCTTCTGTACATGCTCAACTGAATTCTTTGTGAACACGGCACTAGCTCTTAAATTTCCAGTGCTCGCAAAGTATCAATATTTTCAATGGTTCATCCGCAAGCCACCAAACCATAGGTATGTCCTCTATTGCACCTATATGGAAAAGCCTTTAAGAAGACTCCCAAAACAGATTCTAAAAATCAGTCTGACGAAATTGCTGGAGTTTGTCTTCATGCAGTAGCTCTAACCCTTTGCTTAAATTAATCTCCTGGAATGGCATTTATGAAACACGGAAAATATAGTTAGCGCGATCCACATGGAACTAGAGCCTGGGGACCAAATTTATTTTAACGTTTATAAACTGTATAACTTTGTTATGGTTTCTTTTATCAAAATAAACATTTGACACAGGGCATAAGCAAAGATCCATGGAATCATTCAACTAGGTCCCACTTGCCAAAATCTGAAGTTGTTTTACATACCACTTTTTTCAAGCACCTGCTCAAGCAAGCACCTGTGATACGCCCCGGGCACAGTATTTCCTCAGACCACTTCTGAATGGTTCCAATAAAGAAGCTAATGCATTTAATTGGAATTCAATTTTTCAAGTATAGTCACACCCAAATGCTGGGCGAATGTTGCCACATCTAACATGAAGGGTGACCAATTTGATGCTGAATATAAATGGATGGAGCACTAATTCTTAGAAATTAATTCTACCAAGATGAAAACCATTTCCAATATTACACGAAACTCGCCCAAACAACCATGCAAACTTCAAACCTACTGATGAGGCTTGTAAGAAGTTAGAAACCCAACAACTCCAACATTTGAGTGCTTAATGAGCAAATAAAAAGTTACCTACCTTTGATAACTATCTTTCTGGTGGATGCTTATTTAGCTGCTGATTCCAAACCTTATGAATATCCTAAGGTGATCCGGACAGGCATTTTATTCCACCTGGCATTGCCCCAGTGGGCTTGAGTCATTAAATGTTATTTCTGAAAGCTGCGCCTGTTGCCTGTTACATTAGCCAGGTCAATGAGCTTAATCACAGTAGGTACAAGGTGGCTCAAGAGAGGGGTAAAGGTAGAGAGAAAGCAATCAAAGAGTAGAAGAGAGAATCGATGGATTGATAGATCAAGGCAGTGGGGCTGGTTTTAGAATTTTTACCAGTGGTGATTTTGATTCCCTAGTTCAGTCAAATGGATCAGGAAACTTGTCACAGCTCTTGTCCATCAGGACATGGTGTTTGCTCCATCTCTGCACCGGACGTGTGACATCACTAGAGCCATATAGGTGCACACCGGCTTTCACAGGAGTTCCTCATCCTTTTTTCCCCAAGCCCTTTCAGCCAGAAAAGGAGAATGACAGATAAAGCATAAAAGTGCAGTGCAACAAACTAACTTGGTTCCTTATTGCCAGTGGCATAAGGCCATCCTTCAGAACAGGGAGATGGGCAGGATCAGTAATCTGCAGATAGAAACAATAGTTAGCAAAAATGTAATTATCGCGGGAAACTAGCTTCTTTGAATGGGTACTTCTAAGCGCAGAATATTTACCTTCTGAACAGGCACCACACCAGCACCTTTTGCTTTTTGGTGGGTCTGAAGTAGGGATCTGTAAAACTTAAGTCATTTGCTTTTGCGTAATTACATGGAATTATGTCAAATTACACATAATTGCCCATATTATGTTAAGTGCACATCTGTCATTCTGTGCTACAACTTAGCACAAAATGCATGCATTTTTTTTTTCTCGCAAAAGACATTTACACACGAGCATTGCAAACATCTTCATAATTCCTGTGCATTTGCTGTAAATTTGAACGGCAAATTACCACCAACTGTGCCCTTCACTGTAAATGTTTACAGCACATGGTGCATAGTTATGCAAAGAGACGTAATTTTGGAAATTGCACACAACACATGTAAAGAGAAATTCTTTGCCAAGGAATTAGCAGTGTCTGACGAGAGGGGACATCAAATTGGCTGCCTCACTGCGGTCATCTGCAAAAAATCAAGGGCCCAATTCACAGAACTAACTTATGACAAAATCCTAAACTTACTACCATTTTCGTATTCACAGAATGCACCTACTCATTTTGGTATTCACAGAAGTTAGGAGTCCTAACTTTAGGACTCCTAAATGCCTTCTGTGAATAACGAAAGTCTTAAAATTAGGATGTTTCTCAATTTAGTAGTAGTAAAGTACTGACCTAATTAATCTTTCACTCTCTCAGGGCATAGTGCCCCAGAGATGGAAAAAGGCAGTGGTGAAAACACTATTGAAAAAACCAGGACTTGATTCCTCTAATCTGGCCAACTTCAGGCCGATTTCACTTCTGCCCGGCTTCTCAAAAGTCGCAGAGAGGTTGGTTAACCGCCAGCTCTCCTGTCATCTAGAGTCACATCACCTGTTGGGAGACTCCCAGACTGGCTTCCGTCCCGGTCAGGGGACGGACACAGCCCTACTGGCAGTAGTGGAGGAAGCAAGGAGCATTCTTGATACAGGAGGGTCAGTGGCAGTGATCCTCCTGGACTGGAGTGCTGCCTTTGACACCGTAAGTCATCAGGTGCTCCTCCAACGCCTGTCAGAGGTGGGTGTGGCAGGGACGGCCCTAAAATGGCTGGAATCCTTCCTTTCTGATCGCTTCTACCAAATTTGGGAAGGGGCAGAGCAGTCGACCCTGTTCCCTCTTCAATGTGGAGTCCCGCAGGGCTCATCTTTGAGCCCTACCTTATTTAATATATACATGACTCCACTTGAAAGAGTGGTCGCTCCTTCAGGAGTAAAGATTATCAGCTATGCTGATGATACTCAGCTGGTGGTAGGCCTCACCCAGCTGGTGGAACAACCTGAAGTTTTGCATGACTGCCTTGCAAATGTCCATCGTTGGATGTCCCACTCTGCCCTAAAGCTCAATGGAGAAAAAACTGAGCTGATGCTCTTAGGCAAATCCAGTCCCTCTATTATTGCTAGCTGTTGGCCCCGGTCTCTGGGTGATCCACCATCTCCCAAGAAGGAGATCAAGACCTTGGGAGTTTGGTTGGAGGAAGATCTGTCCTTTAGGACCCACGCCAGGAAGACCGCGGGGGTCTGTTTTGGGCTATTGCGGTCAGCTCGCAAGGTGTTGCCACTGCTCCCTGATCCAGCAAGGAAGCTACTGATTCGCGGTTTAATCTTGTCGAGGCTCGACTACGGGAACGCGATGTTTCTCGGTGCTCCCGAAGCGACTTTTAAAACTCTCCAACAAGTACAAAATGCAGCCGCCAGATTGTTGTTGGATGTTCCCAGAACACATTCAGCTGCCCCGGCCCTGAAAACGCTGCACTGGCTCCCCGTTAAGGAGCGGGTGAAATTTAAAGCGTTATGTACAGCCCACAAAATGTTACATGGTAAGGGCCCCCCCATTCTCTCCACTATGGCACGCCCTTACAAGCCCACACGTCCTTTGCGCTCGGATCAAGGACATCGTCTGCAGTCAGCTAGAGTAAAGAAGGCTCGCTCTGGGGGCAGGCGTTTCTCAGTGCAAGTGGCGACTATGGAATTCCCTGCCCCTTAAGATCCGTTCAGAGCCCGAGATTTTACTCTTTAGGAAACTTCTGAAGGCTCATTTGTTTCCAGTGTAGCGATTGAGCTGAGGTTCCTCCTTGTTCTGTCTCGCGCCGGGATGCTCCTGGGTAACTGAGCGCGCTATAAATTTTGTATAATAATAATAAAGTTAGGACTCCTAAATGCCTTCTGTGAATACCGAAAGTCTTAAAATTAGGATTTTCTCAGTTTAGTAGTAGTAAAGTTGAGAAAAATTCTAATTTTAAGACTTTCGCTATTCACAGAAGGCATTTAGGAGTCCTAAAGTTAAGACTCATAACTTCTGTGAACACCGAAATGAGCAAGTGCCTTCTGTGAATACCAAAATGAGTAAGTGCCTTCTGTGAATACCAAAATGATAGTAAGTTTAGGATTATGTCTAGTTAGGTCTGTGAATCGGGCCCAAAGTCTTCCTCTTGAAGCAGCACTAAAACAGATTAGAATGTGGCAGGGTCTAATCTGAGGTAGCTAAAGAACAATGATTGGAATGCTACCCAGAGCGATTGCCAGTGGTTAGACTATCTGCAAGCATTCTTATCACTTTGATGTAATCCCTAGCTGTGTGTCCCATGCTCATTATGTCACTCAAACTAAGATGCACCCGTGAACAGGCACAACCACACCGAAACCAATCTTTGATTGCTTGTGTTCCGGTTCAGAGTGGACTTGGCAGTTCAGACTGGATAGTTGCTATTGGAGCAGGAGCAAAACTGATCTGCATTCAGCGGGGTCTGATGTGAAATGGCATGGTCGGCTTAAGAACAATGGCTTGGGGTACTACCCCAACCGATTGCTAGTGGTTAGGCTATTGGCAAGCATTCCTCACAAATTTGTTTGATCATCATAATCATCGATCCCTTCAGGCATCTAGATATGGTCTGAATAAGATCCAAATATACCCTTTAAAGTTTAATTGGCGCAGTGTGGCCTCAGGTAGTGATTCCCCTCGGTTTCTGGCCTCCTCCATTAGCGTTTGGGCCACACTGAAGTGCTGTCTGTGCCAGTGGAGAAGTCAATAGTGAGGATATCTGCTCTGGAAGCTTTCCATGAGGGGCTGCTTTGGGACTGAAAAGTGCAGTGTGGACTGGCCAGTGGAAATCCAAATGGAGTCCCAGGCAGTCCCATGGGACCTGGAAGCGCACTAGAGTGACCTCCACTTTCCTAAACAATGCCATCATGGCATGAAGGAACTGGCACTATGACGACAAAGGGGTTTGTTTTGATCACAGAGGCAAGGGGAAGTCCGCAGTAAGCCCAAACTAGGCCCACAGCCAGAGTCAGAGTTGGTGACAGAAGGGGCTCTTCAGGCAGTTATGTCCTCAAGTAGTCCTTCCTCATAAGAGGACACTGCTGGAGGAATAGAGTGCCGAGGTGACCTACCTTGGAAACTCGAAAGAAAAGTTTAGGAGTGTCAGTCTTAACTCCCCCTCTTGTGATTTGTCCTGTTTTTCTTGCGTGAAGACTAGGGAACATAACCAAGGTCGACCTTTGCAGTGGGGATTCAGATGCTTGTCACATGCAGACCATAACATTTTCAGCCTCTGCTCCTTGATAGCCTTTGTGTGCATGAAACTTGGTTGCATGGCTGAGAGTCATGATTCAGCAACAGGCTTATTTTGTGGAGGCACAAACCTAATTATTGCACTGATAACTTTAATAAACTTAGAGAAGCAATCACAGCTAGCAGCTCTGGATCCGGGTCCGAGGGCACAGGAAAAAAGGTCACTGATGTCAAGGCCATGGGGTGAAGCAATATGGCACTATTGACATGACACCTGTGCCGTTTTCTGCAAAGAGATTGAGCCAAAGCCACCGCCCTGAAGAGAAAAGCTATGATGCAAGTTGCCAGATTTAGTCTAGCACCCAAGGATATTGAGAAGTTGAGGATCTACGGTAGGTTACAAATATTAAAATTACATAAGCACCTTCTTAAAATAGGTAATTATCCCTGTTAAATTGTCATTTACATAATTTCCACTCTACAGCACAACACTGCGTCATAAGAATGCTTGTTCAAAACATCCTTACTTGCTACTGCTAAACGAAATCTTGCTGAATGAAACCTTGAAAGTAATGGCATTACTTGTGCCATAGTCTACTCAATTGGACATGACAAGGTTTGAAAAATTGGGGGGCAAGTGGCAATCATCCAGAGAAACAATCAAAGTGCCTTGTTTATCGCCTACCTGCTGATGATTTGGCATCAACTGATGGAATGCATTACAATTCAATCCACCTCCAACCCAAAACAATATATTAATTCTTTCTGGATTTCAACTTACACTGGAGTAAAAACACAAAGGTTTGCTCACTTTCACAACGACCATCCTGGTGAAATGGGTTCATCGCCCTATACACAAAAGCTCTAATAACTAATCACCAAATGTGGTTCTCTTAAAACAGAGCTCCTGTAGACTGGTAAAATCATTTCAGAATTCCGTTTCCCTCTCTAAACGGATTATAAAGGGCAAATCTAGTACAGGTTTCTCCAACAAGTAGCTCTCCTGTGTGCAGCCCCGCTTACTAAATTAGAAGCTTTTGCTTGATTGAATTAATATACCTATACACGCCTACACACACTACAATTGAAAAAGTGTATTAAAGATAAAAATGTATGTATTTTCAGAACTCATTAGCTTTAGTTTAGAGAAAAATGGTTGATTTTCCAATCGAATTTCCAATTCAAACATGCCATTCATTGACTTGGGTACTGATAAACATATTATTTCTGAGGCAGCATATCCTTTAGGGTGCACATGCATTTTTCAAATCCAATGTAGATTTAAAGTTAACATTTGAGTGATAAATCATTCAGCATTGGGGAGACTTATTACCTTGGTGCCAGGGGCACTACGCTACAGCTGTTATGTATTACTCAGCAGAGGCACTGCAAATTGATCAGGCATTTTTCATATTACTGATGGCAACGCTTCTTGATGCATTGAGGTGATCACTGCTGATAGTCTTGAATGGCATGGCCACCAATGTACTCTTTTTGATGTGGTCACTTTTACAACACTGGGAACATTAGTAGCTTGATACAATTTCAATGGAACATAAGTAGGTCTTACGACAAAAAAGGTTTGAGCGCCCCGATTTAGAAGAACATAGAAATGGGTCAAGGGTATCACCAACATCACACGTTTCCTTGCTAGCATCAATAGTCCTATCAAGTGTAAACAAGCAATTAGCACTTTCAGTTCATAATCAAAAATGAAATACACTAGCAAGACCAGGAAGTCTCAATAGTTTTGCAAAGAGCATAAAAGGGAGATGAAAGCTAAATGCTTGAAAACATCTTGTGTATTAATATCACTCAAGACAGCCATGAGATACTTTGTAGAGATCAAAATAAATATAAATAATGCATTTGAGATTAAATATCCTTTAATTAAATCTCAGATTGAAACAGGACACACTGACCTCAATACTGAACAATTAACCGATCAGCACAACAGCAAATCACAGCAGGATTTTAATGTCCAAACCTATCAGTCCTAGAACGTAAAATGAAATCTGGAAACTCAGTTTGATCTCCCCACACAGCACCAGCCCATTCCACATTAGCTCAAAATCCTTTGTGGGATAAAACCATTCTTGAATCAAACTGTATAATACAAATCTTACATTTTATTTAAAGGCGATTATGGTAATGCCAATAATACAAAAGATATAGCAAACGTACATAATGTAGTTAATAGCCCTTTGATCATCTGATTATTATGTCTCAAATGCATAAATGTGGATAATGGGTACAAAGCCAGTGTGAGCCCCTTGAAGAATATCTGCATAGGCATTCCACTGTTTCCCTCAATGTGGCACAGAACCCCTCATTTAGGGTATCCCTAACTGATGGTTAGAAAACAGGAAGATAACTTTCAATATATCCTTATCGTGCACTCCTTTTCCACATACCGTACATTACTTAGGATTCCATGCAATTGTAGGCCTTCAGTCTTCGCAATCCTTTTGTCCTCAATAAGGACACAAATCTGTTTTGCTCTTCTTAAGATGGCCAGATCATGCAAACAGTGACCGTAAAGTGTTGGACTGATCGCACTCCTATACAGCCCTCGACTTCTGTTAACCCCTTCGCAGTGGGGGTAATTCCCGCGCTGTGCTGGGGGGAGGTGCACAGCGCCCCCGTGTTGAGCTCAGCTTGTCACGCAGCAAGGTGGCCGTGTGCTCATTACTAGCTGAGCTCATCACGGCCACACCAATTTCTGTGGAACGCTCGCACAGCAGGGGAATTAGCCCCGCGTGCGAGCGTTGAGGCCGTTATGACGAGCTCAGCTGGTCATGAGCACACTGCCACCGTGCCGACAAGTCTTTCATTAGGTGCCAAATGAGACAAGAAAACAATTTGAACTGAATAAGAAGGAAACCCAATGATGAAGCATGCAATTATTGGTGGGTGAGAGTCTGGTTTCCTTAGATTAGCCAGGTTTCCATTCTCCATCCCTCGAATAGGTATGTGCTCTAATTGTAGTCTGAAAGACTACAGGCTCAGTTCTCATACCCACCACCTAAAACAGCCAATCGGCAAGAGGATCTCACATTGGGGTTGGCGGTGAGCCCGATGCCTGGACGCTAAACAGGTGAGGCTCCACCACCTCGCGTCAGGTCACAGCAGCTAACAGGGAGCCAGCTGTCATCTGTGTAGCCTCGGTCATGGAGCCGGAGCTGAAAATGGGTGGCTAGCGGTAATACAAATGGATGCTCAAGTGCTGGTTACCACGAGGAAGCAGGGCGGGACAGAGATTGTCCAAGAAAACGGAGCAGTATGCAGGAAGCCACCATATTCCTTGCTGAGGGGAGGGGTCCCTTTTTGGTTGAGGAGTTGTCCAGAGGGACCAGTCCTGCCCAGAAGTCTTTGTGCAGGCAGATTCTCAAAACTGAATTTATCTTTAGCAGTGGTTAAGCTGTTGTCTACAAGAATGACAGCAGTTTCCCGCATGTTTCTGGGGGTATACAGCTGTATGTATATGTCTATATCATAGATTTACACTGGAAACTTCCCTTCTTGTCATATTATTAATAAGTGTTTAGAGCGCCTGGCTACCCTTAGGCACTCCCGCGCTATCAGTGACAAAAGTAAGAAGGCAGGCTGATTATGGCGAGATTTGAAACAGCCAAGTCTTCAACTGTTTATGAAAAGTAAGATGGTGTGGGGCGGAACATAATGGAAATGGGAGGGCGTTCCAGAGCTTAGATGCATTATAGGAGAACATGTGGCCCCCAGATCGTACTCAATTTTTGGGACCACTGCCAAAAATGTATCTGCAGACCGGAAGCGTCGTGTGGGTTGGTAAAAAGCCACCAGAGTTTTATGAGCCATACACAAAGCTTAAAACTTGATCCGCTCTGTAATTGGCAGCCGTTGAAGTTTTTTAGCACAGGCTTCACTGACTCACCTTGGGGGTCAGGTGAGAGAAGCCTACCGGCCAGTTTTGTACCACCTGTATTTTCTTTATAGTGGCTTTTGTGGTGCCTAAGTAAAGGGAGTTCCCATAGTTCAGCCGTGAGTACCAATGCCTGTACTATCACTCTTCGAGCCTGGACTGGGAGAAGTGGAAGGATTTTCCTTAACACTCTGATAATTCCAAAGCATGTGGCAGCTAGCTTACTTGCTTGGCTATTGAAGTTCAGAGCTTGATATAACCATACTCCTAAACTTCATATCTGCTCTTTGGGATTTGGAGGACCAAGGCATTTGGGCCAGCTTATTCCTGTTGCCTCTAAATCCACCCCAGGGTGGTTACTTAAAATGATTAGCTCCGTCTTGTCTCCCTTAAGTTTGAAAAAGAGATAATTCCCTTGAAGATGATTACAACACAAGCTAAAACTTAGCTTCAAAGAACATTCTATCTATAAGAACTCATAGAGGCACAGAAGTGAAAGGATTAACAGATTTATTAAACTCAAAGTATGATTAAAAACAATTCATTAACACATTTTATACAGATGGTGCCTAAAAAAAAATATTTGGAATAATAACGTTTGTCTTGTGACCTGCACAAAACAAAAGACAGACAAAGGTTTGTAAAACACACAAATGGTAAAATACAAGTTGTACATTAAAAGAAATCCCAGTTGTATACACCACTGTTTTATCACTAGAGATTGTTAGATATAAACATTAATGGTGTAGGTTTTAATTGTACTATACAGTTGCGTCGACGCGTTTCGGTGGTTTCGTGTAACTGTAGTCCACCTTTATCAAGACATTCTTTGGTTGTCTGTCGTATTTGAGGGGTCTGTACAATTTCCCTATTGATAAAGTCCTTGAGAGTCTTATTATTCTCTGAGGTACGACGTATTTGTGAAAGTTGTTAAAATTCGGACGGTTCTATTTAGGTAAATTATGACGACAATCCTCCTGTGGGAGTCATTTATCGCACTTCTCTTTGGGGATATATTGGAGGACCAGGAATGGAATTTCTAGTGGCGATCCTCTACTGTGGGTTGCTCATCGTGGTTCTCGGTTGATATAAAAATCTTGCAGTGGGCTTGAATATAGAACTTTAAAAGAATTGTCGTTTTCCTTAATTACGAGGACTCTGTGTTCCAACTCAGTGGAGTTATTGTGTTTAAAAGCAGATAATTTCAAATGGACGCCGCTGCTGTCGGGACCAGGTTGCCTCCGAAAGCCGAGTGCTCCCGCTGATAGAAGGGATTCCGTCTTGCATACCCTTAAGTTTGAGACAAGACTGATCCATCCACAAGGCCACCGCTTACATACATGCTTCAATATTAATTGGTGACTTCGTAGGGTGCTTTAGGGCTACCACCAATTGTGTATCATCCGTCTATGTGACAATTTGAATCCCATAAGGAATGCCTAATTCGGCCAGTGGTTTAAGGTATATATTAAAAAGAGTAGAGTGGGACTCAATGACGAGCCCTGGGGGACTTCGCACAAGAGCTGTAAACATTTTGAAGTAAACTCTCCCTCGAACACCTGGAAAGTTCTATCCTTCAGGAAAGATTTAATCCAAGATTCAAGAATCTTTCTGGATTGCTCCACAACTGCTAACAAAGCTGTTTGTCCCTTGGTTTGGCGGAAGCCTGTCGGGTGGGATGCAGAAGAGTGGTTCTCCAGGTTCTCAGAGAGGAGTATATTTACATATTTTTCTAGTATTTTACTGGTCGCCGGAGGTAAAGAAACCGGTCAGCTTTTTCAGGAGCGCCTTTATCATGGCGTATTTCCATGTCAGCGGTATCTGTCCACTCGCTAGCGAAGAATTTAAACATCCATCAAGACCGGGCGCACAGTTCCTTCTACCTTCCGGAGATTTAGAGGGGTGCCGGATCAAGGGGGAGCCCGATTTAACCTCGGCAAAGAGTTGAGATAGTGTGGTCATGTCCAAACCTAGAAACGCTACCAGGCTGGGAGCGCTACTGCTCACATCTGGATTCTGCACCCTCTTATAAATACATCTGCTTTGAGGTAATGTTTTATACACATCGCATCGTACTTGTGCGGAATTCGCACGGGGGGTTCGGTGTGCAGTATTTGGTCAGTTTTTTTGTGATGTGGAGTATTTCCCTGGGTGCATT
This sequence comes from Lissotriton helveticus, assembly GCF_964261635.1. Lineage (NCBI taxonomy): Eukaryota > Metazoa > Chordata > Amphibia > Caudata > Salamandridae > Lissotriton > Lissotriton helveticus. The sequence continues at coordinate 1,194,882,091 of NC_136070.1, read as the reverse complement.
TGCAGCTGCGATTATTTTTTCTTCGTAGTATAAGGCTTGGGCTGTCTTTATTTCTGATTGATAATTTTTTATGGCCTCTCTATGTGTCTTTTTTTCTGCATTGTAATCTTTTCTCCATGATCTCTAATTTCGTACAGTTTTAATTCTCTTAATTTAGGCGAGTACCATGGAGTATGTTTTTCCTTTAATTTTTCTGTGATCCATTTATGTGGCATCGTAACATACAATGCAAATTTGATCCAATGGTGGTAGTTATCAGAGGCTATAGTTGTATTGGTTTCTTCCACTGGTCTGGATCTCTCCATCGTCTCGAAACAAGCCTCGGTCGAAAATTATGCCAGAGGCGAACCCACAATTTGTCCCTTTGCGTCCCCACTCTGATATGAGGTATTCTAGATCAACGGAATTAGGTAATGGTCAGACCATGGCATTGGGAATTCAGTGTGGAGCAGTTTGTCATTTGAAAAAACTGGGCCCAAAATATGACCCTTTCAAGTGTCTGACATTAGTGGGTCAAGTTTCATTAGTCAAAATGTCACTACTCCCCTTGTTGGTATCCATGTTTCGGAACCTTCCTCTGAAAGTACCACTTAACTATTTTGAGGAACTGGATTAAGTCATCAGAGAATGTGTTTGGGCTAAGAAGCAAGCTTGGGAAAAACCATCTATTCTTCAATTAGACACTGAGCAAGGGGACTAGCACTACCCCACGTTCCCACATACTACCAGGCCTCTTTGGTTAGTCAAATATAATTAGTACCCTCTTCATCAATATATGATCATTTTATCTTAAAGCATATGCTAAAAGAGTGATTAATTTACCAGCTTTTCTTCAATCAAGAAACTCCTAAGAAAATACATAATAATAATGAGTATAGAAAAACGCACTCAACAACTCTATATGGCATATAAGGTTCCGGCATGCCATGCATTTACCCCTCTCCAAGGCTGTGGGGGTTACAGATTCCACAAAGGGTGCTGCAGTCCTGGAGAGAACTACGCTTTTTTAAGCTAGATTATTTTTATAAAGCTACTAACCCACTGACTTGGGAAGCATTTATAAAGCAATTTGGTAGCCAAAATCATTTCCTATGGTTAAGTTTTATCCAAATAATGTTTCCTTAAAAATGATTATAGAATGATTAACGATGTAGCAAAAATAATGTTATGTTATAGGTTTTGTAGAGTGCACAGCTGCCCCAGCTAAGGGTCGTCCCAGCGCTAGCAACTGCTTCTGTTAAAAAAGACAACAGAGCACAACATGCCTATAGTGTCAGGAAGAGATTTTTTTTTGTAAAATTTTTATTTTCATTATCAGTGAGCAATCGCAAATAAACAGTACAACAAGCGACATCTCTAAATCAGAGTCTACACGTGGGCAACGTACTTGTAGGAAAAGAGTCCAACGGCAGTGCAGCATAGTGAGACCAAAGTCAGACCAATCTAGGAGGTCAGCCGGAGCCGAGCCAGCAGTCTCGTGCACTAAGGGTTAAGCCCGTTGAAGGGTGCCACGATCGTCGCAGAACAGAAACAAACATCCCTCCCATCCCTCCTCCCCCCTGTGGTGACGACAGCCATTCATTCATACATACACACTATTCTCAATTAAAGTTGAAATAGGTGGAGCGCGCGCACTGAAGGAGGACAGACCGCCGAGGGCAATCCTCGTGAAAGGAATCGGACCAGAGGGCCCCAGCGAAAGACGAAGTTCTTAAAGTTCCCCAGAAAGATGTCCGCCACTCTCTCCACACTCAGGAGTCCCCACAGCCTCGCGTGCCAGAGGGAGATCGCTGGAGCGGCCGGCTTCTTCCATGCAGCTGCAAGGGTAAGTTTAGCCGCCCCAAGACAGAGCCAGAGAATTTGCTTATCGGCTCTCGTTTGGTGCTCAAGGCCTGGGTCCCGAAGCCCAAGTAGGACATGTTCTATCGAGGTAGATATCGGGTAGCCCAGGATGTCCTTAAGGTGGGACAAAATCTCCTCCCAATAAGGGCGAATGATTGGGCAGTCCCACCAGATATGGCGGATATCCCCCAAGAGCCCGCAACCTCTCCAACAACGGTCAGAAGCAGATGGAAAGATGCGATGCAGCTTGGATGGGCATAAGTACCAGTCCATCATCGTTTTGAGGTGGGCTTCTCGCAGCGCCACCGAGCGGTTGTGCGCGGAGACGTCCCGCCAGAGACCTGCCCATTCGGCATCGGAGATGTCTCTTCCGATCGTTTCCTCCCAGTGTCCCATATAGCGTGGGCGGGGCGAAGCTGCCGTAGTGAGCAGCAATTTATAGAGAAAGGAGATGGCCCCCTTCATGGTGGTAGTGCGCAGAAGGAAGGCCTCGAAGGCGGAAGGCGGCCTCGTGGCAGCATCACCCGTCCCCGGGGAGGTAGCCCAGTGGAGGAGCTGGAGATGATGGAACCTTTCAGTCGGGGGAACCCCGTAGTCTCTCATGCAATTAGTGAAGGTGAGCGGAACGGTACCATGGAAGAGGTGAGTAAGTGCTTGACAGCCTCCCTCACGCCACAACCTAAAGGGACCCTCCTGTATCGCGGGGGGGGGAGGCCGGGTTGAAATGAATGGGGGTAAAGGGTGACGGAAACGTCGTCCAATGATCATCGCCTGAGACTGTATCCCACACTTTTAGCACCGTGCTAGTAGGGGTACTGATATAGGCATTTCTGGGCCTAGCGCTCTTGGGCTTCCAAGCGAGATCCCATATGGACCGACCGGCGACACTCCTGTCCATATGCAGCCAGTGTTTCTCCGAGAGTTGCTGGGACCATTCCACTATAACTCGCAGTTGCGCCGCTTTATAATACAGGTGCATATCGGGGAGACCCACTCCTCCATTAGCCCGCAAGCGGCGCAATGTAAAGGAGAAGCGGGCACGCCCACCCTGCCAGATGAAGCGGAGCATCAGAGTTCTGAGGCGTCTAAAAAAAGCAAGGTCAAGCGGGAGCGGAAGAGCCTGGAAAAGGTAGAGGAACTTAGGGAGGAGGACCATCTTAATGGCGTGTATCCTGCCTAGCCAAGAAATGTACTTGGGCTGCCAGCGGGCTAAATCCGCCCGGATGGACGACAGTAGCGGAGGGAAATTCGCCGCAAACAGGCCCCCCACAGTAGGTGTCAAATGGACCCCCAGGTACAAGAGGGAGCCGGTCGCCCAGGACAGGGGGGTCAAAGGCCGTACCCGCGCCACCTCAGTTGGCGATAGCGTGAGGTTCAGGATGTACGACTTCCCAAAGTTTACCCTATAGCCGGCCACCTCCTCAAAGTCAGACAGGACCTTCTGGACGTGTGGGAGCGAGCGAGCAGGATCTCCTATGGACAACAGGACATCATCAGCGAAGAGTGAGATTTTATGTTGCTCTCCCGTGAAGGGAAGACCTCGAATCCCCTCATGCTGCCGCACCACCAACGCCAGCGGTTCAATGCTAAGCGCAAAAAGCAGAGGGGAGAGAGGACAGCCCTGTCTGGTTCCACGGGAGTGGGAGAAGGGCGACAGATGGCCGTTAACGGATACCCTGGAGCGGGGAAAACTGTAGTTCGCCCGGATCGTGATGAATTTATCTGAGAAACCGAAGGCCGCCAGGGTGCTAAACAAAAACCCCCAATCCACACGATCGAAGGCCTTCTCCTCGTCCAAACCCACTAGCACAGCTGGGATGCGGAATCTATCGGCCTTTTCGATCAAATGGATCACCCGGCGTAAATTGTCGTGGGTCTGGCGTCCCGAGATAAAACCCGATTGGTCCGGGTGGACAAGGACTGGCATCAGCTCCTGGAGGCGCCGTGCAATAATAGACGAATACAATTTCGCGTCAACGTTCAAAAGGGCGATCGGCCGGTAGGAAGAGCAGTGAGCGGGATCCTTCCCGGGTTTAGGAATGACCGAAACCACCGCCTCAGCCATAGAGCCAGAGATGCTGCCAGACGCCGCCATTTCATTGAAGAGTTCCGTAAGCTGGTCACAGATCTCGGTGGCGAAAGCCTGATAAAAAAGGGCGGTATATCCGTCGGGACCCGGCGCTTTGTGAGGCTTCAGGGCCTTGATGGCGTCCAGAATTTCCTCCCCTGGAGAAGGGGGCCGTTAAGCATTCGTTGCGGACAGCAGAGACTTGAGGTAGCGCTAGGTCGGCCAGATATCGCCGTTGCTTATCAGGATCGAGAGCGTCACCCCTATAAAGGTCAGCGTAAAAGCGGCCAAACAGGGCAGCCTTTTCCTCGTCCCGGTGAAGAGGGTCCCCCGCTCCGTCCCGCATGCCTCCAATGTATTCCCTCGCCCGTTTATCTCGGAGTTGACGTGCTAAATGCCTCCCCACCTTGTTACCCTGGGCGTAGGAAGCGTGGCGCAGCCGTAGAAGAGTAAATTCCGCTCTATTGTTGTAGTGGGCCCTCAATTTCCCCCGCACCGCTGTTAGAGGGCGGAGGGTGAGCCGAGAGGGGTTCAATTTATGCGCCGCTTCCAGATCGGTCAGCTCAGCTTCCAGTTTCTCACGTTCAGCTCTCCGCAATTTGTTAAGATTGGCGTTGAGGGCGAGGCACGTGCCTCTCAAGGAAGCCTTACAGGCGTCCCAGGTCGTGAAAATGGAAGTGTCCGAGACCGGGTTTAGCGCCCAGAAGTCGCGAATAGCCGTACGTAACGCTTTGCAAGAAGTGTCATCCCGGAGTAAGGCAGCAGGGAAGTACCATTTGCGTACTCCGTCGCCTTTCGCCGACCAGCGCAAACTAAGAACCAGTAAGCTGTGATCAGAGAGAGAGTGGGAAGACGGAGTCGCGGACATCGCCCCGGAGAGCTTGGCTGAGAAAAACGTGATCGAGCCTAGAATAAGAGCGGTGGACAGCAGAAAAGAAAGTGTAGTCTCGGGAGTGTGGATGCAGTGCGCGCCAGCCATCAATCAGGCCCATTTCACTCATCTTACGCTGCGTGGCCGAGGAGAATGTGCCGGCATCGGCTCTAAGGGCGCCTGAGGTATCCAAGGTTTTATCCCATACCATGTTAAAGTCACCCAGAAGAATCAGATGACCCTCCACAAAGTTCTCAATTTTCTGTATCAGCCCTTGGAGAAAACTATTCTGTCCTGAGTTGGGAGCATACACCACCACAAAAGTACAAATTCTCTCATACAGCAAACCCTTGACAAGCAACCATCGGCCCTCTTTGTCACTCTGCATCTCTAGGGGCTGGAAGTGAAGGGCCGCTCGAAATAGAAGGGCCACCCCCCTGTGCTTGGTGGAAGCCGAGGACCTATAGATAAGCGGGAAGTGCCTATGCCTAAGGCGGAGCTCATCTTTACGCGCCAGGTGAGTTTCCTGGAGACCCACCACATCAAGCTGATGGTCTATCAAGTATTTCCATATTTTTTGGCGTTTTTGTGGTGAGTTCAGGCCCTTCACGTTCCAAGTAGCAATATTAAGTGACGTAGAGGTAAGGAAAAGTCACCCGCTCTGAAGACGAGACCCCCATCCGCCTCCCCGAACCAGTCAGTACATCAGTCTCCCCCCCCCCCTCCGCTCTACAGCCGACAACGACCCATACATCCAAAGCAGCACACATCCACCCAAGCAATCCTGCCATCACCACCCAACGAACGACCCCCCAAACTCCTCAACCCCCCCCCTCCCTCCGTCCCCCCCCAACAGTCCCCCCCCCTCCCGCCACATCCCCAAGCCTCCAGAATCCACCAGGCCCCCCCCCACAGAACCCCACCATGTCTCACCCTTCCCTCCCCGTCCCAACCCGAAAACAAACAAGAACAGAAAAATTGTACTTAGCAGTCCCATCGGGGAAGAGTTCGAAGTGGTCCTCTTAGGCCGGGGAGTGGTATCCGGCGCAGGATCCCACAGGCCACGGTACGGGGTGTCTTCTCCAAAAGTACACTGAAACCCACAGTACCCGTTAGCAAGCGCCCCTCCGGCACCAGCCTGCAGGCGGCTCAAGGTTCAAGCGGCGCCGGAGCTCTGCTGGGACAACGCCAAAGTCGCCGAGGCCACTGAAGCCACTGCATCCCCTCTTTCTTGTAGGCGAGCCGCAGGGTCAGGCCGCCCATGATCAGAGGTCGGGCCCACTCTCTGCCACGAAGAGGACCGTCTGCGCCGTCGTTGCTGTGATCTGCCAGATCCCTGTGAAGGAGTCTCATCGTCCAGTCCCAACAGATCTTTGGCCGCCTGGAGAGATCGAATCTGTGCAAGTCTGTTCTCCCAACGGAAGATGATGCGGAAGGGATGACCCCCACGAATAGGAGACGTTGCGTTCTCGGAGGAAGGCTGTCACCGGGCGGAATTCCCGCTGCTTCTGAAGGGTCGTTGCCGCTAAGTCCTGGTAGAGCTGCGGATGATGCTCTCTGAATTGCAAGGGCGAAAGACTTCGTGCCTTCCGCAAGATCCGCTCTTTCAGCTGGAAATCGTGCACACAGGCCAGGATGTCTGGAGGCGGCCCTCCTCCCCGTCTAGGGAGACCGACCCTGTGCACTCTGTCCATTTTGATTTCCTGAACAGCAGCGTCATCCAGAACGTGCAAGAAAAGAGCTTGGACATAGCCCCGCAGATCGCCCACGTCTCCGTCCCAGGGAACAGCTCGAATGCTGTTCCGGCGGGAACGGTTTTCCAGATCCTCCGTATGGGCCTGAAGATCCAAGTTCTGCTCCGTGAGCCTAATTATGTCCTGCTGCAGCTGATGGATGTCATTTGCCCCGTTTAGGTCATGGTCTTCCAGCGTGGCCACTCTCTCTCCGAGGTCGTCCACCTCCCGGAGGTCAGACGCCAGCTGGGCGCGAAGTTCAGAGATGTCCTCCTTGATGGAGGCGAAGAGCTCCGTCATGAAGGCCTTGGTGGCAGGGGCCTCATCGTCCGAGTTCCTGGGCGAGGCGCTTGGTCCAGGGGACCGTAGTTGCTGCGAAGACTTTGCTGCGCCATCTTTTCCGGCCTTCCCCTTACGAAGCGAGGAGGACATCGCGACTCCTCCGGGTAGGGTAGCCGTCACCCCTCCAGTATTCACAAGGGGCGCCTCAGGACCCGCTCCGGGGATCAGGACGTGTACCGGCCTCCTCACAGTTGGGGCTCCGCAATAAAGCAGGTCTCAGTCCGCAGGTCAGGCGTCTGCCTCTACCACTCCGCCCCAGGGGGCAACGTAGTCGGTGATTCCTCTAGAATCCCAGGAGCAAGGCTCCCCAACTCCCGGTTCCGGCATCTGTGTGGCCCCACCACTGCCACCCGTCGCTGCACAGCGCTCTCCTCTCCCCACACGGGCCGCGTGGGTCACTAGTCGGGCCCCCAACGGAGGGCCCCTCACGACTTCTCAGCACCCCAGAGGCCCAGGCCTGGCACCAGCAGGGGGGGACTGGGTCTCCCCCGGGGGCTCCTTCCAGGCGATCAAACTCAGGGGGCCCGCTCTCAGGAAGGCGTCCCAGCTGCCCACACTCTTCAGGGATGGTGCTGAAGAAAGATAGCTCCGCTGCCGGGGGCCCCCAGTGCTGCAGGCTCCTCACCACTGATCTCCCGCTTCGCCTGCAGAGCCACTCCCCAAAACCACGGGGAGGCAGCGCAAGTACAACAGGCCGGGGCTCTCCAACAGGCCGTGCACCACCACGATCTCGGCCGACCCCCAGCAGAGCCCAGGGCCCGCGCCCGCCAAGTGCTTAGGGCTCGGGGGCCCAAATCATCAGCCGCATGTATTCTGGGGTCCCCCCCTAGGCCCCCCCCGAATGATGGTGGTCCTCGACGCCCCCCCTCTAATGCAGGGCGCCCTCAGTAACGGGTGCAGAGGGGGGAGGAGGTCGCGGCCGGGCCGCCGCTCAGGTCCGTTGAAGCGTGGCCGGGGGGGGGGGGGATAAGGGAAAGCAGCGAGGGCTCCGCACTCACCCGGCCAGCCGGTCCTCCCCAGCGACGCCACAAGCTTCGCCTTCGGTGGGATGAAGGGGAGAAGCCCCTCGGGCCAAGGGCCGATCGCCTGACTCTACTGTGGTACCGGCAGCACCCGCGTCTCGCACCGCGGGTCGCGGACCGGAAGTCCGGAGCTCCTCCCTACGCCAGGCCGGGGTCTGCTGGGCCACAGGTCGCTGACGCGGCAATAGCCGTCTCCGGGCTTCCTCGTGCACAGCCGAAGCTCCGGGCCGGAGCCCTCAGCTCCAGGGGACACAGCCGTCTCAAGCAGGCGAAAGTGCGGCCGCCTCAGGTGCTATGACAATGAGCAGTTGCCTGCTGCTGTTGCTGTCCTTTTTTACTCATCCGGTCCGAAGCCGTTATAACTTGTGTAGTAGCTCGACGTTTGGAATCCCTGTTTTTCACCTCTGCCCCCTCATGTTCTGGTTCTTTGTGCACTCTGTGCCTCTGGCACTGGACAGACGAGGACAGGGTTGAGATGACCTTGCACCGCCGGACTATTACTTTGTGGCGTGACCGGATGACCGCCTTGCGGCTCTACATGTATGATTGCTTCCTCTTCATATTCCTGGTATCTGTTTATTGTTTTGCAATGACTTTATCTTCTCGTGGGCTTTGAATGTGCTCGGACGGGGGAGTTGGGGGCTGATAGTTTTGATTATGTGTCTCCTCTCCCGATAGATTTTTTCTTCCTTTCCCCTTCCTCTCTTTTTGTCTACATGGTTTCTTCCTTACTTTTTGACTCTTCTATATTTCGGGTTTCCGGTTAGGGTGACAGGCACGCTGCTGGGGGGGTAGGCCGTAGCCTTCCGCAGGGGTGCAGGGTGGGGTGGGTGTGGGGGGGGTCTGTCTTTTTGTTTTTCTTTTGTTCTTGGTTCTATGGCTCTTGTGTATTCTTTTTCAGGACGCTGCGTCTGCATGTAGGCCTCCTGGGGTTTTTTTTGCTAGCGTGGGCACACGGCCTCCCTGCTACCGATGTTCATTGCGCATCCATTATTCCTGTTTCCTTTGGTTCCGTGGGCTGCCCCCTTTTTCGTGTGCTTTATTTGCCATGGGGCATATACTGTGGGGCCGCATCCTCTTTTCCCTGTTTTTTAACCCTTTTTCTGATGCTCTTTTCCCCTTTTTCCCCTTCCTTCTCTTTTCCTGGGTCGATGTAGCGGATGGCTTCGTATCAATCCTGACTTCCTTTCTATGTATTGATGCGTATTCTTGTGGTAACGGGTGGGCGTTGGGCAGTGGATGGTATTGTTTGCTGATGTGGGACTCATGTTTTGCCCTTGCAATGATGTAGCTGTTCCTTTTTTTTTTTTTTAAACTCGCTGTGTTTTGCTCCACTGCCTGTTGATGACCCGCCACGGACTTTTGGACTTTAATAACTGCAATGTTCCTGCTCCTCACCCTATTATATTATAAAATTAACCTTCACTTTTCCTTCTCACAGTGGTTTCCATGTGGCTATTTGCTTTGCTTTGTTGCATCTGTTATATCGGAGACCTGCTGGAGTTTCTTTCCTGGCCTATGTGGTAATACAGTGTGGTGGCCGGCCCGATGGGTTGTAGGCCCGTATTTGACAGCTATATCTGCACAATAAAGGTTTTCAAAAAAAAAAAAAAAAAAAAAAAAAGAATGGCAACTAATGTGTGAAATCAGTCAAATCCCCTAGAGCGGCTAATTTTAAGAGTATGACGTTTATCCAGATGGTTATCATACTATTCACTTCAGACTGCATAAAATAATCCCAGCCACTTCGAATCAATGTTGCAAGATGGAGGGGCGGGGGCGGGGGCTGGGTCCACATTTTTTTCATGCCCAACTTTATAGCACTTTTGAGTGGAGGTTTAAGTTTGTTTCTGACTGCATGGCTAGGCATATTTTTCCACCAACACGGTTGGTCCAATTTGGCCTTTACCACACAGGGCTACAGCATTGAAAAAAACAACAATATTTTATTTCTTCGGCAGTGGCAGTAGCTAGGTCTGTTACTGCTGAATTCGAGATCATCCAAGATACCAACAACGGGGCAGTGGCTTGTCCAGTTGGTTAAGACTTCTGTTTGAGGAGGTATACGCAAAGAGAGTAAGGGCACTCCGTAGATTTAAGGCTACATGGGCAGGATACTGCTTGGTTTCTTTCCCAATCCAAGTAGGACAATTCACTGCTACTGAGATCATAGGCCAAAGGTGTGTTATATATAATAGTATTGCATATTCATCGTAATTGTTTTTTAAAAGTATCAGTTGCACTATGATTTAATAAAATGTTTTTAGGCGCTGTCATTTGTTAATATGAATTTCCGGTATGAACTAAAGGATTATGTTGACCTACTTGCGATGTGCACATCATGGTAGTTAGGTCTCTTGTATGCCCAGTCTTTCTTACTCAACAAAATATATTAAAAAACAAATCATTCTTAGAGGAGCTTACTAATTCCTTTTGCAAAATGTGTTAAAGTTATATGCAACACCACATTTCAGGGTGACATGTCACCTACTGCTTGACTAATTCATGGAGATATCCCATAATTTGCATTTATGGAAATACCTCATGCAACAAATGTTTATTGTAGCATACACGCTTGAGGAATACATGCAAATAATCCTTGGTGATGTTTAACTTTAATATACTCCCTTGTTGCCAACTACATGCAATCTTGCAGAGGTTACAGCTTTTGAAAAATGCTCCATAACCTCTCAACGTAAGCCTACCGTTGTTTTACTGCAAAATTAATAAAACGTAAGCCCCATGGACTCCATATCTACCAACAACAAAAATCTCTGTATGATCACACCCATGAAATGTACAATTTAAGTTAGCTCTGGGACTCTCTATGGTGGACTATTCCAGCACTTTCTTTAACTTGTACCATCTCTTTTGTAAAAGCTACTAGGGATTGTAGAACACCACAGCAAAGATGTTGCGAGATCCCCTAGATCAAGTTATGAAGCAATGAAGGATCCAGTTCTAGACCTTGCCAAAGCCATTCAAAAACCAGGCTTAATCGAAAACCTTGGGTTATCTGAACACTTCGGTTCCATTAGACAGAGCTCAATAGTTCAAGAGCCCAAAGCTCTGAAGCACTTATTACTCACTATAATACGTTTCAGAGCCTTAATGGGTGTCCATAAGGATTCTTTTTTTTAATATTTTTATTTACTTTTTTAACCAACAAACACAGCTGGCAAGTCACAAGTGATTATCCACACCCCCAGGCGCCCCCCCACCCACCATCCATAGTGACAACATTATAATCATCAGCACAAGATCCAGGCTGAGACTACAAGACCTCTTTCTGCAGTGCTCTTATCATCCAACGCCTCCCTTCAGGCCCAGGGCCCGTGGGCCCGTGGCCCCCCCACCCACCAACTTGGAACAAAGCCCTACTCAGCAGGACTATCTGTGTAAATCTGATCCCAGACCCCCATCAAGACCATGGTATCTTCTCCATTTTCCCCAAACTCTGCAGAACTTCCGGGGACAGCCTCTTGCTTTATAGGTGACCCTTTCCACCGTCATATACAAGTCCATTGTAATTGAGGATGTGACTGCGCTCCCCACACCCGCGCCACGTCCTTTTCGCCACCACCAGGGCCAGCATCACAAAGATCAGGTGCGGGCGGCTCAAGTCTACATCATTAGTTATCCCTAGCAAAACAAACTTTGGTTCCACAGAAAGCGTTGCCTCTAACACCTTACTCAACTCTCCCAATATCTGTGTCCGATAGGTGTGGATAGTGGGGCAGTCCCAAATGATATGATAAGATGCCCCTGCGGGTGGCCACATCGAAGACAAGGGTCACTGGCTGTGGTGTAGCCTAACCCTATCGTAATAAATCCGGTGCAGTATCTTATATTGAATGAGTAGTAGTCGGGATTTAATCGTAACTTCTCTGTGGTGCATCAGGGCTGCTTCCCAATCTATTGTGTCCATCTCACCCAAGTCCTGTTCCCATGTAGCTCTCAGTTTCCCCAATCTATCTGGCGTGTTATTATGCAGGGTCTTATATGTCAGGGATAGTAGCTTATTGGGCATGTGTTCTTGCAGCAGATGACCCTCCAACAGGGCATATTCCGGCAAAGGAGAGGAGAGCGCCGCCTCAGCCCTCCATGCATGATGCAGTTGTGCATATTTAAGGAACTGAGTGGGGCGTAGCCCATACTCTGTTGCCAGCGCCCCATAGGGTTTAAGCACCAGGTCCCCCAGCGTGGTGATTCCAATATCATTCCACCCTTCAAAACTCCTGAGTTTATGGAGCTCCTTCAGCCATGAGCAGGACCATATCAGTGTCTGCTTTGTTGGTTTATGTGCCCATCCCATCATCTTTGTTGCCCTGACCCAGACCTCTATGGTGATTTGTGTGGCCGGGAGTACCCGTCTCTTTCCAGTGCTCCCATATAAATAGTGCAGACTGGTGTGGCACGCCATGGTATCCCTTTCCAATCTAGATCTAGGGTGATCAGCTAAAGCATGGAGCCATTCATTTATCGCCCCACTGGTTTCTCTGGAGCATGTCAATGGCTATACTCGGTTGCTTTCCCAACCAAAGCAGGGAACGCAATTCTGCATTTATCACCTTAAACGCCTGTCTGGGGAGGGGAAGTATTAGTTTTGTAGGGCATACAAGAAACGAGGTAACAATCATTTTAAACATTGCGGCTCAGCCTAATATCGTGAGGGGAAGGACCTTGCACCTAAGGGCATCGTCCGCAAAATACGCAATCACTCGCTGGATTTTTTTTTTGATAGGATGTATTTGTCTGTAGTCAGGTAGATCCCCAGGTACGTGAACACAATGTGTGACCTGAAGGGCCCCAGGCAGAGGGTGCCACGTTTCATCCTGTCGCGGGCTATACAGGAGCAATTTATGCCAGTTTATCATGTACCCCGAGAAGGAGCCATACCTGCCCAGGAGCCTGAACAGTGTGGGACTGTAGTGGCCGGTTGAGTAACAGAGCAGTATATCATCCGCATATATCGAGATTTTCTCTTCCTGGGTGTCGGTCTGCGATATTCGAAATCCCCATATCTCCTCTGCCAGCCAGACCTCACTGGCCACTATGTGAACGGTGAGGGCGAACAGCAGTGGAGACAGAGGGCATCCCTGCTTGATCCGCCTCCTAATGGGAAAGTCTTCAGATAGGATCCCGTTCACCTTAATCCGGGCTCGGGGGCTGCATATAGGAGTCCCACCCACTTCCTGAAGTTAGGGGCAATGCCAAATTTGATCAGAGCTGCCTCCAGAAAGGGCCAGTGTACAGCATTGAACGCTTTTTCAGCATCAAGGGAGAGGAACATACGTGGATCCTCCCGTCCCTTCACCTCCATGAGCCAATTATGGGTCAGTTGTAAATTTTGCCTAGTCGCCCTGTCTGGTAGGAATCCCGTCTGGTCCTGGTGTACCAGGCCTGAAATCACCCGGCGCTGTCGGAGGGCCAAGACAGTCGCCAATAGCCTAGCCTCCACATTCAGGAGGGAGATTGGTCGATAAGACGTGCATTCCTCGGGAGGCCTGCCTTGTTTATATATGGGTATGATCGTGGCCATCCGTAGGTCAAGTGGGAGGATGCGCTCTTGGGCAGTGTCCTTAAACAACGCTAACAGGTGGACCGTCAATAGATAGGCTCCTTTTTAAAAAAAAATCAGCTGGGAGTCCATTTGGACCTGGGGGCTTCCCTGGACGGAGTCTGGTTATTGCCTCTCTAATTTTAGTAGCCATGTCGGTTTCAAGGGTCTCCTTGTCCGTTAAGATCGAGGTTTGAACAGTAGTCCGGTAAGCCATGATCTCTTACTCATCCAATTTCCTGGCCTTGTAAAATTCCCTAAAGTAGGAAGCAAAAGTCTGAACAATCTGGGCATCCCCCCTCTGTATCTGCCCCTGCCCATCAACCCCGCCATCTATCCACCTGGTGTCCCTTTCCCTACAGCTTAGCCATGCTAGCAGCTTTCGGGACTTTTCCCCCACGTCATAATCTGTGTAGGGTCGCTAGTGCCTGTGCTTTGGCTTCGTCCGTTGCTAGGGTATTATACTGCGGTTGGATATCAGTCAGACGCCAAAGCACCTGCGGGTCCCTTTCGGACCAATATTGCCACTCTAGATCTAGTATTCGGGTTTCCAGGGAATTAAGAACCTCTTGCGCTTGGCGCCATAAGGATACATTCTGGACCTGTTCCACACTACAGATACAGATGCATGTAGCCATTAAATGTTTATCAAGTAACTGACTTATAGGCTGGATACATGGGTGGAAGGACAAACCATGTTCTCTTACTGAGCTCAGCTTTCAGAAACCAAAGTCAGGTATACTTGCATCCCAACTTGTTTAGGATACACTATTTTTATATGACATTTGTATGCGATGTTTGAGGGATGGAAAGCAGCTAAACCTATAACTATTAAATTACTTATCATTATATATTTTATGCAGCAACCCTTTAGCTTGCTTTTGTCACATGAAAGCAGCAAGGCCATTATAGCTCGGAAAAGCTTGCAAAAAGGGTCAAAGTTCGTTAAGACGTACCAAGTTTCCCATTCATGGAGAGGATGCAATGCTTAAAAAAGAAGGAATCACTATAAACTACATTTTACATGTCTTAGACAGTTAGATGCCTTCAGGAAAATAAAAGTTGTAAGATTAGTAGAAATTCTCCACCATTGCTAAAAGAAGGCTAACTATTGTCATCACTGTAGTGCAGCTCAGGAAAATCAAAGTACAAAGGCAAAGTCATTAATAAAATGGAGCTTGCACACTTTTGAACAGTGAAATACACATTGAGACCAAACTAATGCACTGTTAAACCGCCTTTATAAAGAGTCAAACCAATTTGGTGCCTCTTGCCAAAACAAGATACCTACCTGCAAAGCTTTAATGTACAAAATTGCACCTAAATTACTCTAGGCAGGCTGTTAGCAATAACTGATACAGGGTAACTAGCATTCTTGGTTCACTTGGACCTCTAGCAGCCCTCAATACAGTCCATTGACAACCATTAGTGGCAGCTGTATCAATCTGAATTGGCTCCATTCATTGATGGACCAAATGAGTTGTGCAGTAGCAGGAAACGTACACTGATAGTGGAGGTATTAATGTACAACTCCTGTTTATGTTCACCAGTTGCAGGTTATCATGCCTAGAAATTGATACACAACGCTTCTGGCTACCGATGGGTGACAGTAGCAGATTCTAGTGACTAGTCTGTGATTGGGTAAGTTCGTCCTGGATGATAGCAGGCAGCCAGAGTTTAAGGGACCCAGAAACTTAGTTTTTGCCCCGTGTTCCAATGCATAAACTGATAAATGTCTATCATGTCTGCCGCCATTCTGCATATCCCAGGGCCAAAGCAAAGTTACTGGGTATTTGCTTGGATTCATGAATGGCCCCAACAGTTCCTGAAATTCCGTGGCCATCTCCACAAGGTACGAAAGAATTCTGGAATGCGAGACCATTCATGGCAAAAACTAAAATGCCACTATAACTGGAGGGGCAAATCCATATTTAAATAACTATACATGCAGGTATGACAACTGGTTGGCAGAATGCAAGTTCAACAAAACTTGGCTACTCCGATCATCATGAATAAAGTAAAGCATGCACCCAACAGTCTCTCTTCACAAACTATACCAACCAGGGTGAAACTTATCAATTCTTTGACCCATATGACGCTTTGCAGAAATGACCTATGACCTCAAAACCTAGTAGAAATTAGTCTATATCCACAATAAAAAATAGCCAAGTAAACTCTTTTTCCATCATGGTGTGACCTTCTGGAAAAGTCTGAGTAAATGTGTAAGATAATGTACCACTAGGTTAAAGAAATGGCTTAAAACAGGATTATTCTGTGCATTGTCTGTTCTCAGCTACGACAGTGGTGCATGGATGCCTGCTGGTCTAGTAGCACCATACAAGCTCCTGCCAGAAGGAGACAAGTCAGCAAGGCTTAGACATAATGATGATTGTTAAGCATTTTAGCAAGACATTGCTACACACAATGATCCTTCCTGTAAAATTCCATGAGCAGAAGTCAAAAGGTGAATTAAACGACTTTAATTAAAACCATTGAATATACGCTTGGCTCAATGTCTAGTTGAGCAATCATTTTTAAAAACCTTCATACATTTTACAAATCCACTAATAAAAAGCAGCATCAGTGCCGTTAACACAAAAATTGCTAATCTACAGTTCTCAAAAATTCAATTCCTGAATATTTTTAATTAAAAATCTTTTCCTGGCACAAGAAAAAGCCGGACTGCAGCATAATACATGAGTAAGAGACTTTTACAACAGCTTAAGCAGCCAGCTGGATTTTGACTACTATATCTCCACAGCAGTTACACCTCCCTGCATCAAACATGAACTGGACTTGTATCTACAATGAGTCAAGATCAAACTATGGCTTGCGCTTTGTTTTTCATAGCTTCTTACAACTAGTTTGTTGTGATACTATGTTCTGAAGGATTCAGGATCTTTATATCGGGATTTTAAACATACTATCTGCTTCAATATTTCCTTGAACCTTCTATAAGAAAGGTTTTGCTTCAAAGGATTTGTCATTTTAAGCGTAGTGTCTAAAGCAATGAGCCAAAGAGTGTTCTTAATAGATCAAACTCTTGACAGAGTAAACCTTTAAATGAATTCTTATCGGTGTGTTTTAGTTTAAGCAAATGTAGTTTTAATAAGATATTGGGTAAAGTGTTCAATTGATTAAGCTGAATGCCCGTTGAACCAGAGTACGGCAGCCTAGAGCCAATCTATAAAGTTTACTTTACTGTAAACCTGAATTAACCCGCAATTTAGTTTGTGACAAAAGGCTGGAGTGCATAGGTAAAAGATTGTAACAAGTTTACACTTTATTTCAAAAGTAGTTCTAGTGATGGACAAGCAAGATGCTTTGAAAGCGGTGCAAGAGAATATTTTTGCAATTCTTTGCTTTCAAAAGCCTGCAAACGGAGATATTGTTGCCTGCTTATTGTAATTCCACACCTAAATATTTATATCGTGTAGTAGAGGAGATCGACCTATAGCCTAATTTCCAAGTTAGCTTAAGTCTGCATCATCTTGTAAAGATCAATATCAGTCTTTAGTTTGTTCCCTAATTAGGTCTAGTTTATTGGCTTTACATTAAGCATTTAGTTTGAAGCATTTTCGAAAATACACATCTGAGAATTAAAATCGGTGTAGCAAGTGCTCATTTAACTTCAGTGGGCTTGCTCGTGGGTTGATCGGGTCTTAGCCATATAGGCAACGAATTAGCTGGGGTAATAACACATCCTTGGTTTAATCCGCAGTGTGAATATTTTGTTTGTCAAGGTACCATCTGCCTCCATTTTCACTTGAATCCAGTTCCTGGAATACAATGATACTGCGTATAATGCTTTTTCTGGGATTACCCATTTGTTTGATTTTGCCCAGAATCATCTATCAATACTGTTCAGAGCCCTCTTGAATTCGATATAACAAGCATATAGATTTCTGCCCTTATCCATCATTTTGTAGTCTACTAGAGTAGAGATAGTCATAATGTTGTCAGTGGTCCCATTCTCTTTCTTGAATCCTGTTAGGATCCAGGGATCAAGCTCTATTCAGAAGTCCATTGTTATAGGTCTTCGCGGACCAGTGAAGCATAATATTTGGCCTCCATCTCCAAAAGAGATCTGAGCCTGTAATTTGAGTGGTGTGATTTATCTACTTTTTATACACTGAACGCCGGTACGATCCTTGCCATAATGCAGAAACCATGCATGTAGAATAGCAACCTTCAGAAACCCTTACGATTTTCTCTAGCTAATGCAACAGATTAATTTTTAAGACAGTTGCCGGCATACCGTTCAGTCCAGGTGCTCCATCTTTTCCACACATTATCCTGAGCAACTGTTCCTTTCTTACAGTCAAATGCCCGCATATCTTTGTCTTTTGATCGATTCCTTTATTCTTTGCATTTTGGCAGATGCACTCTGAATGGTGGACGATGGGACACATCTGCTTCCTTTGTTGCATCCTTTGTCACAGGGTTTTTATCCAAGTCTCCCAATCAGTGGCATTTATAGAATGACATGCTTGAGTGCTGCTAAGTGTTGGAAATTCTGATTACACACCTCCAAAATTATCTCGTGCTCTGGGAAGAGCTGGCCTAGTAAATGAACACACACTGCTTTCCTTCGCAA
Organism: Lissotriton helveticus; assembly: GCF_964261635.1. Taxonomy (NCBI): domain Eukaryota; kingdom Metazoa; phylum Chordata; class Amphibia; order Caudata; family Salamandridae; genus Lissotriton; species Lissotriton helveticus. The sequence continues at coordinate 1,194,864,056 of NC_136070.1, read as the reverse complement.
TTACTTTGGCCTCCAAAATCATGTATCTGTCTTGCTGTAACCACATTTCCTGCTTTCACTCCTCACTCACGTGTTTTTGTTGCCATTCTTTTTTTGGCAATTTATTTTTTTGCTGGTCATATTTTTCTTGTGCACAAGGAGTTAAAGTTTAGTTATTCGAGTTGTGTCCTTGCTTATATGATTGCAAAATGCATCCTATTTAATTCATGATCTCACTCCAAGCAGTGGTATTGCTTATTGTTGCAATGGTTGCTAGTAAGCTGGAGATGTTGTGCCTTCCGTTCTTCCGGGTTTGCACACCATTTGATTCTTTTAGCTTTTTTGCTCACAAACTCACCCCAAGTTTCTCATACACGGCATTGTGAATTCTTTGATATTCAAGAAAATTGTATGCAGTGAACGGCAACATTCTAGCCGATGTTCAATTTTGACTAAAACAGATTTACTAGGGCAGTTAATACAGTGGTTACATCCAACATGGGCTTACGTTTTATTGTTTTTTTTTTTGCAGTGTTAGTGAAAGAAGCCATTTGGCAGCTGGAAGTCACCCATATAGAGCATTCATGATGCTGGAGTGCATCAATTTAATTAAGTATATTTTGTTTCCTTTTACTGGTTTCTTGTAGCCCCGAGGAAGTCTGTGGTGACTAAACCCCCAATGATGAAAAACGTGTTGGCTACAGGAATTTTCTGGACCTGTTTGGATGCATATAGATACATTAACTGAATAAATTAACAGTGTATACTTTGGATCTATCAAGACTGAAGAAATGTTTTTGACTTTGGTGCTCAGGAGTTTATTCAATTGTTGTAGGGGGCAGTTTCTCCCAAACAAAGGGTTTGGTGGCTACCATCTCTCCTTGGAGCACCTGTGGGGATTTGTTTATTAAAACACATTTCGGTACACAACTCAACGCAGACATATAACCTTGACACTTTGCTTGAAGCAGAATTACTTTTTAAAAAATTTTTTAGGACCACGTCTGGTCTGTCATCCGATAAACTAAAGCACTAGAGTGCGCCTTATTTTTTACCCCAAGCCATTTACGTTCCATGATATGATTTAAAGCGTATGCGGTTTGTGTTTTGCCATCTTTTAAAAGTGATCCGTGATGCCTTTGATAAACTCTAAGTCACGGTTTCTTGCCAAGGGTCGTCCCTCCCTCTTCCCTTCGGCCTGCCCCTCACCCTGAAGCATTGCGTCTTGTGCAAATGCATCTGTGTATACTAACAAATAAACAAACCCCCTGACTCCCCCCTTCCTGCCACCCTGCACTGTGGGATTAGAACTTCCCACAACCCCAATTTACAGAGAGCCTGTAGCCCCAACTAGCAAAATAAACATATTTGGGGGTTGGCTTCCCCCGTATAATTCCTTCGCAAGCCTGCGTGACCTGCAGTTATCTACCTGCCCCATGAAAGACACAAACCTATCCGGACTATTTCAACCAGTTCCCCACGTTCCCATCCCATTGGTTAGCGATCTGAAGGATACCCCACTCTATCTTGAAGCATCCCCTAGTCCCATGCATCGTGTCTGTCCCTTACTCTTCCGTCACCCAGTTTGCTTCTTGCATACCCCTCATCACCTGACTTCTGATGGTTCATGGATGTCCTGCAGCCCTTGTCCGTGAAAAGTTTCAGGGTCTCTAGTGTCAACTGCTCCCCGTACGGGGTTACAGGGACATCTTGGATTAGACTCTTCCTCCGCGACCTGCTTCTCCAGTCGAGGACTCTTCATTGTGCCCTTTCCGAGGTTGGGATCTCATCGGGCCCCTGTAGTGTAGAAAATCCTGCGCCCGCCTCCCCTCTAACCATTTCTCATGCCTCCTCTGGGGACTGAAATAAACAGGAATTTCCTTCTGTAAGGACTTTGAGCTTGGCGGGAAATAACATTTTATGTCCTTTTCCCACAGGGCTCTCTTAACCTCAAAACTCCTACTTTGTTTGTGGACCTGGTAGGTGAAGTCAGGGAAGAATCAAATCATGGAGTTCTCATACTTAAGGTCGCCTTGCGCCTGGGCTGCTTGCAGAAAGATGTCTTGGTCTCTAAAGTTCAACATTCGGGCTAGGATGGTTCGCGGCGGGGCATCCCGCCTCGGAGGTGGGATCATCACTCACTGGGCCCTCTCCACTGAAAAGAACTGATAAGCATTTGGGCTTCAGGTTACATGCAAAATTTTTAATAATTTGAGGATGGTGTCCCAGTATATGCCGGCCCCATGTGCTACATTGCGACGTTACAAGAATTATATATTTCAAAGTTACTTCCTCCTCTGAAACCAAATGTTTCACCTCTTCCTGAGTTACTTTTATTACATTATTGGGCCACGTCCGAGCATGTTCTTGCCATCTGTTCAGTTTGTCTGCTTGTGCTGCAACTTGTGCATCACTCAGTATTTTTCTCAATTTCAATCAAATCATAGGAGGAGTCATTGGCACGGTTTATTATTGCTTGTTATACTTCGGAATGGTTGCCTTTTCCCTTTACCTACCAGGCTGAGACCAATTGTACTGCTCAGGTGTTAAACGTATTCCCTGTTTTACTGAGGTGGTGTAATTCTTTGGGATCTTGGTTTGCTTTTATTCTAGAGTGAGACAGTGCGGAGTCATGTTTCTTTAGCACTAATGCTGGGGGTAATTTTGGAGGTTAGTGTCGAACACTGGGAATTAAAAGCAGTTAATTTATTTATTTATATCAATTGTAAAGTGTACTGTGACCAGACATACCCTGGCACTGAAGCAAAAGGTTGTTTAGAAGGAAGGGACAGTGTGACACTGCTGAGAGTCTCTATTGCTTTGGAAACAGCCAGGTCTTCAAAGCCTTCCTAAATTTCTGCAGGTCTGTGTGCAGTCTCCGATTAGGCGGAACTTGTTCCTCAACTGAGCAGTCTTTACTCAAAAGGTTCGTCCACCTTGACAAATCTTTCAGAACCTGTGTACCAGCATGAGATTTGTGGTGGCAGAACGGAAATACCTCTTTAGAACATCTCTTCAGTCTACGTTGCAACAGCACTGAGCCCTTGTTCCGAAGGGCCCTGAACGCGATGCACATAGACTAAGATCCTCTGTTCCACGGGAAGCCAATGGAGTCCTCTAAGGGCAGTAGATTTAGAGGCTAAACAATATCTATTGAACATTAGCTTGGTGGCAGCGGTCTGAACTCTTTGCAATATTTTAACCAAATAATCGTGGGTCCCAAGGAGAAGAGCATTACAATAGTCAAGATAACCAAATATAATGCTCTGTGCAATTAAAGATCTAGCATGCACAGATAACACCGGGAACACCGGAGGCCAGGAAGCAGTGCAAAACAAACACCAGTTCACTTTTTCACGTTGAGTTCCTGGCTGATCAGTATATGTTTGAGTATTTGATTTTAGTAGGATTAGGGGGCTTCCTAACATTCTATTGTCCCTCATATCTTCTGGCAGTGGATAGCTCGGATTTTGTTCAGCTTGAACTTGTTTCTTCCTTAGTCATGAGTTAAATTTCTGTTGAGATTGTGGGTCTACTTGTTAGAGTGCCGAAGAGTTATTAGAGTACAGTGAAAATATTTCCTGAAATTTCGGTGTTGGATCATCTTTGCTCGACCCCCTCCCCGTTCCCCCCTCCCCCACCCCCCCACCCCTTCCCCCCATAAACTCGGTTCATTTGTTATTACTCCAATCTTAAGTTGTGTTAATTTTTCTGGTTCTTTCTATACAAAAATAAAAATGAGCTTTGCCTTTTCCTTTTGTACATTGTACTACTTTGTCCTCAAGACTCTTGTCCTCACTAGCTTTGCACATTTTTGAGTCCATTGTTTCGAGACTAGCGTTCTCTCTGGGCTCATTTTTAGCCTGGGATGCAATTTGTAGGTTTGCAATATTCCGCCCCCGATTCCACACTCCCCTCCCCCTTCCCCCTCACCCCCCCCCTCCCCACCACAGTACTTCCCAAGTCATGGGCCATGAATGGGCGGATTTGACATCTGTAGAATTGCATCACTTTGTCAAGATGTCTGTTATTTTGGATACAGTAACTTAAGGCAGTTTTAATATGTCGTATGAAATATGAGTACTCTGATCTGAGATTTTTTCATTAGTCATTCCAATTTACAATTAATAAAAAGGAAAATGTTAGAAATAGCAGTGGAGACAATTATTCACCACTACCAAGGCCTCAATATTTCTTAAGCTGAACCCTGACCGTTAAGAATACCTTAATTTGATCAGACCAGTGTTGGAGTGGACTAGGTTGAAAATAGCATATGGGAAGTGTCTGCAAATATGCAAGTCCAAAAATATACTTTATGTACTCTATCCACAAGACACTACGTGCCCTAAAATCACAGAAAGACTTGGCCAATGCAGCTAGCTACATGTGTAGTGATCAGACTTCTGCTTCATCATGGCTCTACCAAACATCCAGAATCTACTAAGGCAATTCAACTGGGAGGAAAGCTGTCACTTTAAATTATTTTGCACCCCAAGACTTAATTCAGAGGGTTGGCAGCCCGCTTACATTCACTGCTTCAAAATGTAAATACAATCGACCTACTTGGAAAGCTTAGGCAGGGCTGGAATTAGATATTTTCTTAAATGGGTATAATTTGCATTTCTGCAGCACATTGTCATTACTGTATTTGTAGATTTCAGTACTGACCGTTGCCAATCCCACACATCGCCATGGTAACTGCTTCATCCCCTTTCCAGCCCAAAAGTATTGTATAACAGACTGATTTAGCAAAACAAGCAAAAAAGAAACCTCATTCTACAGCAATACCCACACTGTCTCCGATGGAACGGAGCTTGTAGAACGGCTGAATGTAAAACCATGAGCCCTCATTCCCCGCTTCATCCAGGGTTACTCGCATGGCGTTCTTCTCCAAAAGTGCTGGCAGACGTTTGTTCACAGTAAGGTACTTGTTACTCTTTAGGTGCAGCAGCTGAAAGAAAAGGAGGAATCCTTAACTACACACCAGAAATAACTGGTGATTCACTTTGCTTCATTGTAAGCTTTGCACAAGGACACCTACATATCCCTTAACCTTTCTAACCAAAATAAAAAGTTACTTACGTTACGTAACACTCGTTCTGGTTGATATTTTAACCGCAGATCCCTTGTCAATACCCCAGGTGCCAGACCTGACCCGCCCCCCCCCCCCCCAACCCCAACCCCCAAAAGTAAAGCCAGATCTGCATATAAGCCCCACCGAGCACTGAGCTCAGTTTCTTTCTGGGCTGTATAACATGAAGCTTGATAAGTGAAATGTATACTATGAACTATTTATAGAGATAGGAAAAATATGTTTCACAGAATGGGGAGTTGGGAATGCTATGAGGAATCTGCAGTAAGAGAACCCACCAGGAATAGCATTTCCAAAGGTAAGAAACGTACTTTCACTTACTGATGAATTTTTCACCTTGTAAATAGATAAACCTGTACCTCCCAAGGTGGTGCGTCTATGGAATGGCTCACACCAAAAATTCATGCAATACCGAACGGCCAAAGTGCACTTTCTGCCAAACCCACCTAACAAAGACTAGAAAGAAATTGAAGGAAATCTTATAAGCACTAAAAAGGTCTACAGGAAACCTCCTTGTAATCATTACATGATCAAACGTTGTTAGGCGGACTACTTTGCACTTAATTGCAGTAAATTCGACCCAGAAAGTATTCTCTATTGTAGAAGGCTATGATGAACACCGCAGACTTAAATCCTGTGGTAAGTGTCAAAAGCACGAGCCTAGGACTTTACAAGTTTCCTTGATATCATTTTTTTTAAAATCACAATCTATGCATCATTTCAAGGTCAGAAACCTTCGTCCCATGGAGTTGGAGAGGTGGGATGCCCAATACCTTGGACCCAACTTAAACCCAAGCTCTCTCCCTTCTCAGACATACAAGATGAGAATCTGCTTGCTTTAATGGCAAAGGTAAGGTATGGATCCCCTATCTGGACCCTGCCCTTCCTTTTAATTTTCAAAGGATAGTGGGAATTGTTCTTCCCATCAGAGGGGATCTTAAATCATCTCATTGGTTAGTGGTCAGATCCAGTACTTGGAAGCATGCAGTGGTGGAACTAGTACTCAAGAAAGCAAACTTGAGCCCTTTAGTTACTGAAAACTATACGCCAATCTCCTCGCTTCCATTTTTGGGCAACATGTAAATAAGCAATTTTCTGACTTCTTGGAAAAGAACGATTTCCTATATGCCTCTCAAACTGGGTTTAGGCCCTGTAATAGCACCGAGACAGCGCTATTGGAAGTTGTAATGGACCTTAAAAATAATACTAGACCGAGGCAGCTCTCCAGGCTTGATCTTAGCACTGCACTTAAAACAGTATCTCATGCAATTTAAGAGACTCGCTAACTCAGGAGTGACATCAGGCCTTGAAGTGGCTGGCATCTTTTTTTGGAAGATCTAAGCTTTCAGGTATAGGATAAACTGTTCCTCACAATCTCTAGGATTGTTGAATGAGTGCCCAAGGGTTTCCCACCAAGTCCTACTTTATTTAACTTGTTTCTTCGACCACTGGGTGACTTTTTTAAGTAGTTTGTCCTTTTTGGCCTCATGCTCGGTTGATACCCAGATCATCATTTCTTTGGCCAAAGAATCACCTAACATAGGCCTGTTAAAATCTTGCCACACTTTAGTAGCCAAGTAAATGGACTCTTTTGTAAAACTCCGACAAAATTGAAGTTATGATAATTGGGAATAATCTAAATCTCTGGTCTCCACATTGCTGGCCTGAATCCTTCAGCCCGCAACCCCAGCCTAAGTCGGTGGTTAAAAATGTGGTATTCTGGTTGGATGATGAACTCTTCCCATAGACAAGCAAAGACTTGCTATTTGCTTTGGTACAATGAGAACGGTTAGAAAGATTTTAGAATTCATGCCAGACTCTGCTTGAAGAACCAAGAGGCTTTGGTGACCTCATACTTGGAATACGGAAATGGGCTGTACTTAGCAGCCCACAATTCGTGCTGAATAGACTGCATGTGGTGCAAAACGCTGCAACTCGTCTTTTGCTAAAGATTCCCAGACATCAGTCTGTATCTGCCGCCATAGCGAAGTTGCAGTGGTTACTTGTAAGAAAAGCCTATATATTTCAAGGCCTTCTGTTAAGTGCACAGAATAATAAGGGCCCAAGTCTGCTAGGTCATATGCTGTACCACACAATAGTCCTCGAAGACTGCTTCAGTCTACCAAATCCTATCTGGTAACCACCCCAAGAATACATAAAAGGCAAACTGGTGATCGTTACTGGTTTAGAAACTGGAATGAGATGCCACTTTCCAGGCGTTGATTTCAGGCGAATTAACTTTCAAGAAAATACTTAAGACTTGGCTTTTCTGTTGGGTTTATTGACAGTTCTCCAGGCTCTCGTGCTAACTGTTTCAACGCTGGGAAACCCTTTGTGGGTAGGCATGCGTTTTTATGAATCTGGTAAACTGAAATGGAGATTAGTGAACGTGTGGACTTCCGCCCATGTCGCAGCCTGACCGATGTCCAGGACATCAAACTCACAAAAGGTGATTGCCAGTTGTTAGACAAATTGCAAGCATTCCTCCAATCGCTTTGGGTAGCATCCCAACTCATCCTTATTTTTCTCCCAATGCCACCTGAGTTTTCACCCAGCAACACACAAATCAGCCTTGACCCTGCTCCTTATGGAAACAGTCCAGCCCAAAGTGCCAAGCCAGGTCTTCACCAAACCAGAACACAAGCAACCTAGGATCAATTTCGTCCAGTCATGGGTTGCTTGTGGTCATGTTCAGGGAGGACCTGGCGTGGAAGTTTGGGTGGACTGTTCCTTTGGAGCAGGGTCATAACTGATTTGGATATAGCTAGGTCCAAACGGAGGAGTGGAATAGGGTGTAAGCCCCAAGTAATTACCAATGGCTAAGAATAATTCAAGCATTCCATGCATCGCTTTTTTTGTATACTTAATAATGTCCAGAACAGACACTCAATGGGCCAATCCAAAGGTAGCAGTCTTGGGGCTTGTTCAATGTGCCTCAGGCCTTCTGGGGGGTGCCTCCTTGTCACTATGTTGCAGATTTTAATACAAAGGAATATACACCTCGATATGGTCCATTCTGCATGGCCTTACACCTTTGCGCCAGAGAACCCCATGAAAAGCTTATCAACCAACCAAAGGTTCTTGGTACTATAAACGTGAATACTCAAAGCTGTTTTGGGGTCTAACTGGTGGAGCCACTGCCCCTCTTTCAAAGGGTGAGGTGGATCAAAGAATGCCAAAGACTGATAGATTATCCATTATGAAAGCGGTCCATTAAAAGTTTAAAAAAAAATAATCTGAATGGGCCAGCAATAAAGCTATAACAGTGCCTACGAAGACAGCACAAAATGGAAAACATCTGCCAAATTTGCCTACAACGGGTATGTATTGCAAGAATTACATTAGGACACAAACTACTCAGCAACCAGGGTAAAAAGTTTAACAGATGGATGCTGGACTGGCAGTGACATTTATTAGGGAAGAGGAGGAAGGCAGTTAAATGTGAATGCTCAATCGCCACACATGGAAATCTAGATTTCGCAAGTACTAGTGCAGGACCCTGCCCTGCTGCGACAATCCTCCTGAAGTGGCAACGGAGGACAAATGCTCACAGCCAGAAGTCCATACTCATGGGTCTAATCTAGTGCCTCTAGGATGATTTTGGTCCGGTTCTTCCAGATATTTAGAATTATGGAAGGCGAGGCAGTAAGGCATACAAACATCCCAATCCCCACTCTAGGACAACTGCATTTGAGAGTGCGGTAATTTGCAAACATCAGCACTGAAGTGTAGACATCATATGTTCACGGCCGGGGAAAACCGATCAAGCCAGGATTCTCACAGCTGCTGGAAGATGCCCTGTGCCCTCTCCGGGTGTAGCTGCCATTCATGACTTGCTAAACCTTGCCAGCAGCATTAGTCTACCCTGGCATTTAAAGATTCCACCAGCAGTTTCACTGGCAAGGAGATGTCCTTCAAACTCAAAGTTCCAGAGGGCGTCCTCGCATAGAACCCAGGACCCCACTCTGACTAGCTTGTTGCTGTACTACAAGGCAGTGATGTTGTCAAAGAGGACCTGGTGCAGGCTCCCTTTGATGGACAATAGGAAGAACTTCAACGCCAAAGAAAATGGCCTGCAACTAACAGATCAACATGGAGGACGGTCTCTACCAGAGACCTCCGATGTCCACCCACTCAATTGACTCCCAAAAGTGATGCATTGGTTACCACAATCTGGTCTGGCAGCAGACCCTTCGCCCTACCCCACCACATTTAACACGTCAAACAGCTACCACTGTTGGGCTTCTACAGTCTCTGAAAGTTGGAAGGAATCCAACAGGTTCCCTTGGTGTGGAGCCCATGGAGACTGAAGGTCCCACTGCAGAGTCCACATGTGCCACCTGGGGCAGTTGACAAGCAGATTGCAGGAGGCCAAGACATCTGGGCAACTTTCACTGAAACCCACACCTGAGGCTGAAACCTAGGGATCTCAGCCTGAAAGTCCTGGACCCGTTAGTTGAACTGGAGGGAAGGCTCAAAACTGCACTATATCCAGATTGACGCCAGTGAAAAGTATCTTAAGCAAAGAAGTCCGGTGATACTGGCACAGTGCTTAACACCACCAAAGAGGTCAAGAGATTTGCAGTCATCTGGAGATGGTCTCACTGACTGGCAAGCCCATCTTTAGCAACGAGTCGTGGTAGGGGAAGACTGGAAGCCTCAGCCTCCAAAGATGTGCACAACCACCACCATCACTTAAATGAACACATGGGGTAATGCTAAGGCCAAAGATAAGCATGGACAACTGGAAATGCTTCTGGCCAACCTTGAGCTGCAGGTAAGGCCTGAGAGACTGCATTGCATCAATGACATCAATGTCAAAATAGGCATCCTGCAGGTCCAGTGCTACCGTCCAATCTTCTGGATCTACGGAGAGAGAACTAGGGTCTCACTCCCTATTTCAAAGGCCCCAATCATTGGCTCCTATATCAAAAAGAGCCTGTACCCACTACTGCTAAATAGCCAAATGGTCCTCTGACAGATGTAATATACAAAGGATCAGAGAGGAATGGTAAGGCATATTACAGCACTATCTGACGTACCCTACTGTCAAATGTAATGCTATGCCACCCGTGGATGTAATACCTAATCTTGGATCCCAAGGAATGGCAATGCATTGCCAGAGCAAGCTAAAGCAGTTTAGTGGCAGAATCAGGAGATGCAGATTGAGACTGAGAAGTTTACAGTCCCCTAAGAGGCTGGACGCTCTAGTGGGAACCCGACCCACAAAAGTACTGGGGGAACTGTTGCTGTGGATGTAGGCCTTGGTGCGTTCTTTGAGCCAAACCCAGCCCAAAGCCTCAAATGGGGTAAAGCTGTTGGGCATACTGCTGGACATAACGTCCACGGGATTGTGCTGTGGTCCTGCTTTCCATGAAGCGCTCCAGTGCAGTCTGCTTTTGCTCTGAAGATACTTGTGGCTTCAAATGCAATGTAGGGCCAGAGAGAATTCAATCCAGTGGTTAATTTGTAAAAACAATAAGTGCCGGGGTTCTCTTTAGGAGGTAGCTTGCACCAGCCCATTTCTCCGGTTAGCACTACTATTTCTCCGGTTAGCACTACTATCTTCTGTTGAAGAACAGAACCAACTGCTAACCAAGAAAGTGGGGAGAGAATGTGGCTTAATGCCAGGAGCTGCCCACTTCAGAACTGGGGAACCAGTTTCGAGTCTCTGTGTCAGCTCAACACTTAATCTACCTGTAAATGAATGAGTCCTTCACTGGTGCACCTGAAAAGCACTGGTGTTGATTAAGTGCCGGTGCTGAGCACTAAAAACCACCAGCTCAAATTAAGCACAGATTTAATCCAGTAGCTAGCGAGGTGTATAGACCATATAAAGATGGTCTCATCATGGTAGTGGAACACCTCAGTCATCTCTAGTATCACCATGATGACTCTGCTCATAGTCCGAAGAAAAATTTGTGTTCTGGGTAAAGGCAGTGTTCAGCCAGTCAATGTGGTTGAACCAGCTGTGCCAAAAGTTGCAGAGGGCACAACTTTGGTCGAGGATGTGTCGGGTTCTTGTCAAAGCCCGATAAAATAATGGTATCTTCTGTGAAGCTTGTCAGCAATGTAGGGAATGGCAGGGACTGCAGCACAGGTTTCGAAGACTGGTTGGGCGTCTGTCCTGGAGTCTGGACAGACCCCCACAGCGGAGCAAAGAGGTATAGATGGAGTGTAGGACAAATCCACTAACAGGAGACCTCCTCTTATCGCTGATAAGGAGGCCTGAAAAGATGATAGAGGAAGCCCAAAGGGTGCTGAAAATGTGTAGCATAGTTTCCTTGAAAGCATATACTGGCTACTGAATTCTAGGGTCCAGTGGTAATGCTGCATGCATTGGACTGCGTTGAGCAATCGTTTCCTCGTTAGGAGACCGGAGGGCACCTTGACATCCCTTCAACTTCCATGGCCACAAAGTCGACCAGGAGCAGTCTTTACGCACCTTTTGACAGTGTTCACTAACGTAACATTTAGCTTTGTGATCCCAGATCGCTTAAGGGTTCATTCAGCCACAGTACCCGCAGGATTGAGTTATATGAGGACCGTAGGCACCAAACAAACCTCATGGCAGGCCTGTAACACACATTTGCTTGTGATAACCTCTACAACATGTAAAGCGTGTTGTTTTGGTAGGGCATGTTCCCTTGCACACTGATGCAAAATTCAAAAGAAACAAATTTGTCACAGGACAAGAAATATTTTGGGTGCGAGCTACGTCTCAGTGTCTGAAGGCACAGAAAAAAGGAACAGATATCAGGATTACACTTATAGGGCTCTGGCATGACTTCCAGGGAGGGACAGACCAGATTAAACAATACAGCACCACCAGCTAGCATGCTGGACCAATAAAGATGAAAACAATTCAAAATGCAGTCTGGCATCTAGGGGTATTCACAAGGTGAGGCATCTACAGTTTAAGGTATTCATAAAAAAATAGACATTCAGGGATGTTAGAGTCAAAAAACATTTTAAAAAGTGTTCAATTCAAATTAGTTACCTTCAATCTCTCCTAGGAGTACACAGGTGCTCCTTGCAGCAGTCAAGCAAACTTCTTTCCACCTACCACAACCTGGTCTCCAATAACTACTAGAAAGCCACAAACATAGGAGCATCGGAGATCACAAAAGCACAGGCTTTAGCTAGTGCTGGCATAGACCATATGGAATGGCACAATCGAAGATCAAGAAATACTTCAGGAAGGACTACAATAAAGTTTTTTTATTATTACATAATCCTAATGTCAACTTGCATTTTCAGAGTCCTATCTTTAAACCTACATTTTTCCCTTACGTTTGAAAGGTTTTTTGGTTTATTTTTTTTTGCTTAGCAGTCCAAACATGACAAAGCAGAGGGCGCTCATTTTGAAGGTGTATCGAGGCAGAGTTCAGTGTGTGGATTTGTTTTAAATGTAAACCAAAGTTTGGCTGCATCGCCTACTACAGTCTTGAAGACAAAGCTGCTGTAGTGATGACAACTTGTAAACCAGAGTAGCATGGGCCAAAGTAATCAATCGAACCCATAATATTTCCAGGACAGTCTCCAATGCATCTAGAACATGGCACAACCAAAGACCCAGTGACCACATGAACAAAATCTCAACCTCCAGAAGACGCACCTGTATGACGTTGCCATACTGGATGACTGTGCCCAACAGCTTGCGGTTTTCCGTTTCGTTCTGTTTCTTTTCGAGATCAGCTGCATGCTGTGGAAAGAAATTATATTGAAGTGTAAGAATGAAAGCAGTTAAATAGGCTTTTGCTGTTTCTAGTTATTGTTTTAAATGGCAAACTGAAATAGGTACTTAGTTCTAGCATGCGTGATGCAGCTTCTACTTAATATCTAGCCATAGGATGTACACAATTCGGCCACATGGTGATTGCGTCAGTAACAAACTTTTAAATCAAAGGTGGTTTTCACTATATACGTCTCGAGAATTACTTTTCGCTATCACTGCATACAAGCCCCATACATTGATTGCAAAGTCAAGTTGTATTTTTCTGCATCTTAGTAAATTCCATCTAATCTCGTTTGCAGCGCTTATAAGAGGAGCTAGCATAACCAGACCGAGTGGCATCTTCCTTTCGTAGCACGAATGTTTTAGAAAATCAGGTGTGTGCAAAGACTTCACAACAATGCTCTGACTCGGAGGTTGTGATCTTGGAACTGGTGAAAACCTGTTTGAGCAAAGGTTTTAGAATAGCCTCTCAGATTCAGTGCACGGCCACAGAGGAATGCAAGCCAGTATAATCAAAGCTAACCAAAGTCATGGGTCTGGCTAGATTTACGGTCAAAAGGAGGAGCCGAACTGAGATTTGGCACCTAAAATATACTAAAAGCATGGCAAATTAAAAGCTCTAAAATTGAAAAGGGATGCTCTATCAAATTTTTATTTTTCAGTTAATTTCATCAGCTATTACTAAATAAACATTTATTAAAACACTAGCTTAGCCGTCGTGCGTTGCTGCGATCTCAGAAGAAAGGAAATTTAAGTAAACTTGTTATGATAACATTCAATTTACATTGTGTCATTTTTATTGAAACTTATTCATTTTAATATGGAAAACATTTCAAAGTGTTTTAATTCGGTTTTTTTTATTCGAGTGCTTGTGGATACACGATTGTTTGTTTTTCCGTCTGGTGCGTAGACTAATAAATCAGGTTTTCCGACGCATGAGCTGGCCACATACAGTTGTCCATGTGAGAAGCACGTATTCTCCAAATCTAGTCGACACACTTGCAGCCATTGTCCTTGTGCTTTGTTGATGGTCATTGCAAAAGCGAGTAACACCGGAAAGTGTAAACGTTCAGTATTGGAAAGATTAGGAGGGCCCTGGGTGGCAGAGGGGGGGTGGCCGATATTTAAAAAAAAAAAAAAAATTTTTTTTTTGCCAGAAACCTTCACGGGAGTGTACTCAACAACTTCCCAAAGTTTAATGTGATCTGATGAATGGTGTAGTAATGCATAAAGGACAAACGGACATACTTTGGTTTTTATATATTAAAACATTTAAGACAAACCCATGCCACAACCATGTTAGCATAAATGAACAAAGACATCAATTTATAGTTTTCTCTGCACAGATCCCCATATCCCCAATATGTGTAGGTTCAGGAAGCCCCAACCCTGCCTCACCAATGGAAATAAATAGCTCATTATACTCTGTGCTTCTGCATATACGGTGCATGCCATGCCTATCATGTGCTCCCTAATCACAGTGAAGAGCCCTCCTTACTTCTGCGAGTTCTGTTTCCGCTGCAGAGTAATTAATGCAGTCAGTTAGGCAATCAAGTAGTGTTTTTCTCTGATCAGTTTTACTGCACTTCGGTAATAAACTGGGATTTGACCGTTGCCCTCTGCCAGGCCTAACTCGGTCTGGGCATAGAGGAGCTGCTGGGCTTCAGCAGTTGCGGATGGGGGTTGTGTGCTGCTGATGTCATGGGGGTCCATCCTCCTATTTATTTTATTTATTTTATTTTTGTGTTTTATATAGCGCGAACTTGACCCGTTAGGGTATCAGAGCGCTTTACAGTCGCAGAGTTGTACAAAAGGCATGAAATAATTCTAGTGTATCATCAGTAGCGAGGGGCGGGGTGCAGGGTACAAAGGGATGAAGGGATAACAGACATTTTCCAATACATTTACTCAAAGCAAGGTCCCAGGTTACATGGTGAGTAGGTCATCAGAATGAGGCAAGAGTAGGCCAAGTTTAGATAGGAATTTACCCCTAAGGAAGGATTTGGCCTCCTTTTTGAAGCGTGCAAGAGAGGGGATTCTTCTGATGGCGGGTGGGAGAGAGTTCCATATTCTTGGAGCGGCCCCAGCGAAATGTCTCCGCAATCAAAAAGTACCACCTGCAGCACTTAACCGTCAGTGGCAGCGATGGTGGGCATTCAAAGGCTTCTCAGGGAGCTAGGGTGGGAGGGCTTCCAACTCAATACTCCATCACCTAGCAGCACGATTTGAAAGCTCAACCAGAGAGGGAGGGGAGAAACTTTGCTCAAGTGCTCCTGCACCCAGCTCAAGCTCACTTGGAGCAGCAGTGGAGACCTCCATCTGGAGACTCTGCAGCTTTCAGCAGCGTTCCAGCTCTCTAGCTTGTCGAAAGCCCACTTCTGGAGAGTTGTGTGCACAGGACTACCTTCAGGCACTCATCTTTGTATTATAATTGCATTTGTAGCGCTTACTACCCCCGACGAGGCATCAAAGCGCTTTTTTGGCGAGTAGCACGCTACTCCGAAACTCATAAAAGATTACTAGTGAATTAGTATAGTGAAAATATAAAGTCATTTGAGTGGTGAATATGTTAGTTATTTGGATTGAGAAGTATAGAGGCAGGATAGAAGAGGGAAAAAGGGTTTGCATTCATATAGTGCTTGCTATGCCTAATGGGGCGTTGAAGCACTTTTTCGGCAAGTAGCACGCTACTTCGGAACCCATAAATGATTATTGTTGAATTATAGTGAAATTAATGATAGTGATGGACAGGTTAGTTTTATTTGGATTGAAAAGGACAGTAAAGAGACCGAAGGGAATTATTTCGATTATTTTTTCAATTGTTTTGGAGCTCTAGCAGTAGGAGGATGCATGGACTGAGTAAAAGGGAGGTGGAGGGGGATGAGTTAGAGGGAGAGTTCAGAAAGGTTTGTTTTCCGGGGGGGATCAGAATAGTAGAGAGGTATGAGATGATGCAAGGAGGGGTGGAGTAGGCAGTGTGCAAAGCATTTGTGAACACATACAGTAATATAGTGAAAACACGACAAATGAACACCACACTATTTTAGAAAAATAAGTAATCTTTACTGGACTTAACACAAGACCAAATAAAAATCCACAATACTGTAATAAAAATATGACTTTAAAATGGTAGGAATAGCTTAGTTCAATGTAGATGGTAAATGCGAGGGTGATGCGACAGTCTCTTGCTTCGGGGGAGGGGATGTGTTGGTTCCTTACTGCAGCGCAGGGGAGGCGATGCGTCCTTTCCTTCCCGGAGAGGAGGTGATGCGTGTGTTTATTACTGTGATCCGGTGCGATGCGACAAGATGGCGCCGCGATGCGACTATCCGGTGCAATGCGACAAAATGGTGTCTGATGTGATGCAACATGGATGTGATGCGTGCACGCTAGACAGCCGTGCGGCGACACCAATGATCTTTGGAGCCGCGACAGGCCCTGCAACATGCTTCCCGGGTGATCGGACGTGACCTCTGCGGCAGCGGCGCGCTTCTCCGGTGATGCTCTGTTTGCAAAGCAACAGCGAACAGCTGTGGCGGCACGCTTTTTCGGCGATGCGATGGCAACTGCTGCAGCGGCAACACGCTTCTTGTTGAGTCGCACTCCCAGCGACAAACAGTTTCTTGAGGTCCTAAACAGCTGCAGGCACCTCTGTAGGTTAGCATTCCCAGCAAGGAAATTCAGGGGGTGCTGGTGGTGAAGTCTGTGTCCCCGAGAGCAAGCTCAGTTCAAGCCCTTGGGGATCTTCCTCTAGATGACAAAGCAAACAGCAAAGTACTTTTCTCGTTTCCTTGGCAGTAATTAACCACTGCAGGCCAACCCCAGACAGCAAACAGCACAGGGGCACTAATCCTCCTTCCGCTTCTCCTGTTTCTTCACCTTGGCAAAGGCTCCTCTTGATTTCCCAGAAGTGATCTAAAGTGCAGGGGTTTCAGCTCTCACACTTGTACCCCAAAGGTCTTTGTTCCCTATGTGGGAGAGGTCCTGGACCCATTCCAAACACGTTCTAGGTGCACTCTGCCAGTGCAAAACTTCTTCCTTTGTCAGTGTGGGCCAGGGTCATCCGATGCACCACAGGAGGTGGAGTCAGCATTGTGGAAGGCAGGCACAGCCCTATTCAGGACCAGGTGCTACCCCTCCCACCACTCCAAATGCAGATCGGTATATTCAGCCTAGTGCTGACTCACCCAGACTCCTGGAGCCACCCCAGCCCCTGTCAATCACAAACCAGACATGGAATACACAAACCTAGCAGAGACATGCTGGATGGTTAGGCAAGAAAATCCCTACTTTCTAAAAGTGGTATTTTCAAACAGAATGTAAAAATCACCCTCACTAAAAGATGTATTTCAACATTCTGAGTGCAGGCATACTAAACTCGAATTTCTACCTGGTTCCCAGAGTCAGTTAGGATTATAAGATGTTATAATCAAACTGCCCATTCTGGACAATGGGAACAGGTAGCCTTGCAAACCGAAATTGGCTGTAATTTACTATCAGGACATGCCACACACATAAGGGCATGTCCTACCTTACACATATATTGCACCCTGCTCATTGGGGTACCCTGAGCCTACCTTAGGGGTGACTAACATGTAGAAAAGGGAAGGTTTAGGGACTGGCAAGTGGTTGCACTTGCCAGTCGACATGGCAGTCCCGGACTGCAAACAGGCTCTGCAATGGCAGGCCTGAGCAACATTTTACAAGCTGCTTCTGTGGGTGGCACAATCAGTGCTGCACGCCCACCAGCAGCATTTGATTTGCAGGCCCTAAGCACACATGGTGCACTGTACTAGGGTCTGACAAGTGAATCAACTAACCAATCATGGAATCACTAATCCATAACATCATTTTACAATAGGGAGCACTTGCACTTTGGCACTGATCAGAAGTGGCAAAAGTGTCCAAAGCATCTAGGCCAACAAAAACAGACAACAGCAAAATGTGGAAGTGAGACCAATGGTGCCAAGTCTAACAATATCTAAATATATTTTTTTAAACAAGTATTCTACACAATACATATCTATAGTACATATAAATGCGTATATACAGAGAGAGAGATGCTGTATATTTCTATTTGTTTGTGTATGGAGGTAATTTGGGGAAGGGCCTTCAGTATTTTTCTGAAGATAAGGTAGTTATCAGTGGATCTTATGTAGGGGTGGGCGGAATTTGCATAATCGCATTAGCAAATCTCCACGAAACCGTAAAAAATCTCCACGAACATGCAGAAATTCCACGAACACGCGGAATTGCTTGTTCGCGATGCTTTTTTACTGTGTGCAATAGCTGTTTGCGTGCTCGGGGGGGGGGATATCTTTTGAACAAGCATTTGAGAACGCGAACAAGCACAAAATTTCGCATAGTTGTGGAACGTAGAATTTTGGGCAATTTCGCGTTCTCCGCAGATCGCGAAATTGCTCAAATTCCTCAAACGGAACGATATTTACCGCCCAGGCCTAATCTTAGGTTGGGGGATGGGGTAAAGAGTTTGATACTTTGGCTGCTTGAACAGAGGATGATGTGCAACCCATTGATTTTTTTCTCGTATCTTGAGATTTTGAGGTGAGGTGCCACTCTAGAGCAGAGGTTCCTTTGTTGAATGGGTTGTGATTTTTGTCCTGATGAAGAGCAGTCCCGTTCCATGTATCACTTTGTGGGTAATACAAAGCAGCTTGAACCTGGATCTTCTGACAAATGGTAACCAACACAGGGCTAACAAGGTTGGGGAGATGTGGTCTTGCAGTTTTATATGTAAGAATAGTCTGGCAGCCTAGATCTGAATATGTTGTAGTGTTTTCATCGTTAAAGGTGATCCGTGATTGAGGCTATTGGCGTGTTTGAGTTTGGACAAAACAAGGGTGATGGTAGCATGGACCTTGTGTGGAAATCCCAAATAGGAGAAGATTTGTTTCAGAGTTTTTAATAGTAACAAAGCTTAACCTTGCTTGTTTGTCCACTTGGGTATTCGTCGATAGCTTGGAGTCCATGGTCATTCCAAGGTTTTTTACTTCCTTTGATATTTTAGGCGGTGTTCCCAGATCAGGCCTCTTGGTGAGTGGGTCAATGTTTCCAATCGCCACACGCGAGTAAATGCATTTTGGAAGCATTCAATTTGAGATGGCTCCTTGTCATACATTGATCCACGGCTCTGAGACAACTGAAAATTGGAGAGTTTCCAATGTCTTTGGGGCATTGCAGTTGGAGTATTTGTGTGTCATAAATGGTTCTAGCAAGTGAGGTCAAATTCATTGATCAGTGCTGGTAATGACTTCATATAGATGTTGAAAAGCATTGGCCAGATAGAGCCTTGAGGGACCCCCTGCTTTTGAGAAGTATTGTTTGGACGAAAAAGGTGGGGTCTGGATGACATTAATTGTTGCGAAGCTAGGACGCAATCCAGTCTAGCGCAGTCACCTCTATGCCGGCTTCGTAGAATCTTTGTATCAGTGTGTTATGGTCAGTGTCAAAGGCAACCGAGGGGTCCAAGAGAATTTGTGCAACTCCTTTGCAGTAAATTGTTTTCTGCAGGTCACCCCAGATGGCAAGGAGGGCAGTCCTGCCAAGTAACACGCACCAGGCGTTAGACTAACGCATTTGTGTGTGGTGGTGCGCATAACCGCACTGAAATGCAATGTTGCGCATTATCATACCGCCTCCAAGGTGGTCAGCCAGAGAGCGGCTATTATAATGCATTGTAGAAACTGCAGTGGCAGCACATGTCATGCGCTGCTCCCGGCAGGCTTGATGGCTCCGTATCAGCTCAGCCTGCAGTATAGAAGCCAACTACACCTGGGCGGTATTAATCACATTGACTACAGGAAAGGACGGGTGGGAGTCACACTAATAGGTGGTCCATCAGATCCGGTTGCCTTCCTATTGCAGTGCGAGCAGAAACGCTGTGTTCATAAAGTTGCAAATGGCAGCGTAGCTTGCACCACAGGCAGCGGGAATCATCCCGCGACAGACCCAACACCTGAGCGCCTCGTAAACCACCTGCTGACACTATTGCATTCATCATTAAGGCATTGGAAGTCCGAGCGGACCGCTGCTCACAGGCCCGACCATATCCTGCCTGAACCAGACAGAACCCAGCATTGCCGCGGGGCCCGCCAGTAGCCACGGCCCCAGCTCGCACACAATAGAATTAAGTGTGCCGACTCAGTGCCCAGTAGTTGTACCTGCTAACTTGCTCTAGCTGCTAAAGTAAATAAAATGTACTTCATTCTGTACTGAGAACTGAGCAGTCACTGTCTCTGCTGTGCTCAGATTTCAGCAGCGTTAATGCACTATGATATACAAAACAGAAAAGGGGATTAAGGCTACCCTGCCCGCACTAAAAACAAAAGTCCTAATTATCTCATAAGAGAGAAGGTGCTGGTGGTCTGGGACACAATCCCCTGGATCCCAATGGTAGAGGGACAAAACCTTGTCTCTCTAATATACTGCACAAAAGAATTGACCCCGCACCCTTCAAATTTCCATTACAGTATTCATGCATCAGCATCAATTGTTAACCATATGTTCTGGTAAACATCCAAATGTTCTCCCAAGAATTTTTCAGAATCAGTTTCTTCAAGGAAAAAGTTCTTTATTCGTTAATCATAACAAAATCTTGAACCAGATGACCACACATCCACTACGTGCCGATACTTTTTGCGGCTGTCTACATTGAAAAACCCTTTTTCTTGGAACATTCCATTGCATTGAATTTTGATTGTTCATGTCCCATGATATCACCAGACCTTACGCGTGTGAAGAATACTTGTCCTAAAATTAAAAGAAAAATTAAACAAGCCCTGAAGAAGTCCGATCGCGGACGAAACGCGTTGGCTATTGATTCGGTTATGATTATTGAATAAATAACTTTTTCCTTGAAGAAACTGATTCTGAAAAATTCTTGGGAGAACATTTGGATGTTTACCAGAACATATGGTTAACAATTGATGCTGATGCATGAATACTGTAATGGAAATTTGAAGGGTGCGGGGTCAATTCTTTTGTAATGCACTATGATGTAACTAGTCGTTTTAGGCAATTCGCCTGGCTTTAGCGCCACGGGCAGTGCACCAGACTACAACGATGTGACTAGCACCAGGCAAGCTCTTATCTTTAAATAAAAACAGCCTGCCAGGCTGTGACCTATCTGTGCCACAGCCTTAGAGGCTCACTCCCCTGAGACTTTCCCAATTCCAAGAAGAGATCAGTGTTGGGGTTAATCAAAACCTGTTTGGCCCAGGTCCACGTGGATTGCTCCTCTGCATTATTTAATTGATTGCCATGGAGGAGCTGGGGGCCAGTGGGCATAGGCTGGTTAAGACAGTAGCATGATCCATTGTTTTTCTGCCAGCCCACCTGGCAACAGGTGTCAGTCTGTGGCAGTGATGTTCAGTGTCCCCCAGCCGGGCCCCTGGAATTGTAGCATCCACCTGGCAACAGAACTTAAAAACATGTCTGACTTCAGGAGCTCTGAGTCAGAGAGCCAGGTAGTACTTTTCTTTAAAAGCCAGGACAGGACTCTCATAACAGCCACGCAGAGCTCCGCACACGGCTCAGCGTGCATCCTGACTTACTAGAGCCTGGCAGGTTTTGCAATTGGCCTCTTAATTCTTTTTATTGATGACCACGCTACACATACAATCATTTTACTAACATTATCACTGAGGGGGGGCGTGGCTTAGCAACATGCCGAGCTAGACGCAGGGCTCGGGAGCTCCCGGCCGTTGACGACCAAATCCGCCGCAAAACTTATACCACAGACTTACCACTCACCGTCTGGATCTCCGGAGGAGACCCTGAAGCTGCGACGGTGCCGCGAGGGGTCCGCGGACGAACAGGGAGCCGATTCTTCGTGATTCCCCTGATCCGGGGCAGTGGACACGGCAATCCCAAGATGGCGCCCCGGGCCCGGCGTCAGCCCGGTGGGACACCGGACGACAGAGCGGACCTAGATTGGCGGAAGGTGCTCATTCGGACGCTCCAGGGCGCAGATCAGGAGAGGAATATACTGCGGCCGGGCTGCCCGCACAGACTGTCCCGAGGGAGGAGAGAGCCGCGGCTCACGGAGGTGGTGCGGACGGTGCAGTATTCGGCAGGTTATACCAGGGGCCCCCACCTCACGGCAGAGCGGACTCAGACCGGAACCTGGATACCCCCCGCCGCGGCGAACTGCTGGCTGCCCGAGGTAGGAGGAGGGAGTCCCCCCCGGCCCCCCCCACACCCGCGCTGTTCCCCGACTGACTGCCTTTACCAATATGGCGGCCTGACTCTAGATTGAGCTCTGGGACTGCCGGGGGGCGGCGTGGCCTGCCAGGGGCCGGGGTGCGGAGCAAGGGGCTGCGTCCCATTCAAGAACAGATGGTCTGGCACGGCGGCGAGTGGCCCCGCGCAACTCTCCTCGCATGGGGACATACTTTACCAACATGGCGCCCAACCTGCTGTGACCCTACACCGGAACACGAAGACCCTGACACACTGCATCAGTGCTGGTAGCAACAGACGGAGGTGCGACTGACCCCTGGAAATAGTCGGTGCCGCCCCCTGCTGGGGTGGCTGGCCCAGTGGACAGCGGTGCCTGCCCCCTGGCCGGAATTGCAGCGGAGTGAGGCTCTAGGGGTCCTGCATTGACCAACAGCCCTCCCACTGATATACACGAGTGTGTGGAACCCGTGAGAGACCCAGCCACCACCTGAGCTCTGAATGACATTCCCGATATTGTGACTCGGCAGTGGCGATTGTCCGCCAGACTTGCGAAGCAGGGGGGGCCCTAACGGACGGGGAGCGGACACGTGCGGAGATATCCCAGGGCGCGGAGTGAGCCGTGGTGGCGGATACAAGCACGCTCTGGACCCATACAAATTACCCCCGTCAGTGCAAGGTGGAGGAGTGGACCACGCTGACCCCGGAGGAGTGCGACCTCTCGGTGGGCGATCATGGGGAAAAACAATCCGGTGCCTAAACCCCTGAAGCAAGGCCCTATGGACAATTTCGCGACCTCACGCCCAGGGAGGGAACACCCCAGCGCACCACAGGACGGCTCGCCCGACACTGATAGGCTTCTGGCGGCCATTCAAGCCTCACGATCCGACATACAGGAGTCGAGAGCAGCGTTGGAAGTTAAGATAGGCGAGGTGGGGTCGGAGGTCACCCTCCTCCGGCAGGACTTCAGGAACCTCTCGGCGCGGGTCACGGAAAATGAAACACGACTGGGAGAGGCGGAGGACTCCATTACCACGCTCCGCAAAGAAATGGTGGAACTACAGGCATCTCATAGACAACTCCTTTGGAAGGTGGACGACGCGGAAAATAGGGCACGCCGCAATAACCTCCGCTTTGTGGGCTTTAGAGAGGGAATCGAGGGGAATGATATGGCGGCCTTCCTCCACACGTGGCTGACCTCGACTTTCCCTACGGCACGCTTCTCGGCGTGCTTCATAATCGAGAGAGCTCATAGGGCACTGCTCGCTAAGCCCCCGGAAGGTGCACGACCTAGACCAGTGATAGCACGCTTCCTGAACTTTGCGGATCGTGATCTCATCCTTCGTGAGGCCAGAAAAATGGGGGAGATTAGGCTGGAAAACACCAACATAATGATTTTCCCTGATTACAGCCAGGAGGTCCAGAAACAGCGCCGCTCTTTTGACCTGGTGAAAGCAAAATTGAGAACCCTGAAGATCACCTACATGCTGCACTTCCCAGCGAAACTTAAGGTGCTGTATAAAGATAAATCACTCTTCTTCACACACCCGGACGACGCCTGGCAGTGGCTAGAAGAGAGACCGGTCCTCAATAGCAGAGAGGCGGCAGGACGCGAGGAATTGGACAGGTCGCTTAGAGAGAGCCAGCTGGGGGCTCCCTAAGCCACGACGGACATCGAGGAGACTCCAATCCCGCGCCACTGGAACACCGTACCAGCCACGCACACCTGCGGGGGCCAGGAGAAGTCGCTCGGAATCACCGGGAGGGTCCTCCGCAACTGGCACACGACGACAAATCCCACGCCCTTCGACACTATCGGAAGGAGACGATGACAATCGGGAGGAGGGAGGGGGCTCAGACCCTGAGGGAGTAGACGCCAACGAAGAAAGAGACTCGATGCACCCACTGGAGAAGGAAATCCACCATTTGGAGCTAGATTCATCCGGCAAACAGAGCGGGAATGACACCGCCACGCAAGACTCACACTCCTGAAAACTGCAGAGTGGCTTATTGATGAAGACGGCCGGGAGGCTCGAGGACAAGCAAGTTGCCAGTCCTCCCTTGTTTTTGTTATCTTTCCCCCGTTCAGAGTATATGTTTTTCTTTCCTTGAATTGGTTAAGACATTGGGCTAGAAACGACACTGGATTGGGTGCTCTCACCGCCTGTTGAGTTGGGGGAAAGGTGAGGGGTTGTTGAACTAAGGGGTGGAGGGGGTGGGCGACAGACCGTCTCCCGCTGAAAGCTCGATCCTATTTTGGGGATGAGTCTGGAAGGGGAGGGTGGTGGGGAGGGGGGGGTCCATGGGGGACCGGAGTTAACTTGAGTTGGGGGAGGGGGGATGTTGAGAAACAGCGCCTGCATGCCAAAACGCACCTGCTACTACACCACTTAGAATGTCATTTCGGGATTTACGGAAGTAACACAATGGCGGACCCACTAGACCACAACCACACTGGTGACACTGGCGTCACGATACTTTCTTGGAATGTGAATGGCCTGGGGTCAAAGATTAAAAGGGGTTTAGTGAACGCATATCTTAAGAGGCTAGCGCCTGACATCATATTGCTCCAGGAGACCCATCTCAGAGGCACTCAATGCGCTTTCATAGCTAGAGGTAGGCACACCGTACTGGCACACGCAGGCTACACGGCGGACTCTAGGGGGGCGGCAGTCCTAGTTAAAAAATCCACACCGTTTACTGTCACTCGAACATGGCTGGACCCTCAAGGGACATATGCAGGAGTGCAGGGAACATGGAGAAGGCACAGATACACAATTGTCTCCGTTTACGCCCCACCAAAATTACAGGCACGCACCCTAACTGCAGTCACTGCTATCCTTCTAGACACGGCTGACACAATTCAGATAGTAGGGGGGGATTTTAACGATGTAATGTGTCCAACGAACGATAGATCAGGGTCCCCTCGTGCAGCAGGGGGTGGTACGGCATTGGCTAGACAGATGCACACTTTGGGACTCACTGATGTGTGGAGATGGCTCCACCCGACACAGGTGGCCTACTCCTTTTATTCCGGGGCTCACAAGGTCTTCTCTAGATTAGATTACCGGTTTACCTCTAGACAAGAAATCACGGTTAATGACTTAGCGGAATATAAAGCGCGGGGAATCTCGGACCACTCCCCCCTGTTTGTACACCTGGGACGAGGGAGGAGGGACAAAACCAGGAAATGGCGCCTCGTAGCTTGGGACCTGCACACACCAGATATACTGAAGGGAATTAGAGCGGACATAAAGGTCTATATAGCAGAGAATGAGGGCACGGTAGACTCGGGGATCACGCTCTGGGAAGCGTTGAAGCCAGTCCTTAGGGATCGTATCAATAGCAGGTTGGGAACGGCCAGGAGGGCATTACAGCATGCGGTCACGACTGATGAGGCCACGATCCTAGCTCTCGAAACAGAATATCACCAGGGAAAGGAACAAAAGACTTCGGAAACTACTAGACGCGCAAAGACACTATAGAGAAATTGTCACGGGGGAGGCGCGCACGCAAGCCCTGGCGACAATCCACCGCCTTTACGACGTGGGTGACAAATCAGGAAAACTCCTAGCGTGGCTGAGCAAGAGAGAAAGGGCGGCACGATGGGTTGATAGGATTGAAGTGGCAGGGAACGGTACAGCCTGTACAGACGAGGCCATAGCGGAGGCCTTTGCGGCGTACTACGAGGACTTCTATAGAGCTAGGGACCTGGGAGATGAGACGGACGCTACCCTATATCTGTGCGACATGGAAGTTCCGCAATTGTCCCAGGACGACGCAACAGAACTGGAGGCAGAGATCACGATAGAGGAAATAGGTGAGGCAATACAGTCCCTGAAACCGGGGAAGACGCCGGGACCTAACGGCTTCCCGGCTGAATTTTTCAAACGTACAGCGGACCTGCTCCAGCGCCATATTAGACAGCTATTTGCTGAGGCACTCCAAACGGCGAGATTACCACCCGACCTTGCTACGGCCATAATTGTCCCTATTCACAAGGAGGGTAAGCCAAGAGACAGGTGTGCCTCTTACCGCCCGATCTCTCTCCTTAATATGGAGACGAAGATTCTGGCTACGATACTAGCTAGGCGCCTGCGGGGGGTGATCTCTGATTTAGTACACCCAGATCAATCCGGGTTCCTTCCAGACAGAGCGACCAAACTAAACCTCCGCCGCACGCATAACTGGCTACAGGAGGTCCAAGGGAGGAGCGAACCCCACTGGTTCCTCTCGTTGGATGCCGAGAAGGCCTTCGATGCGGTCCATTGGCCCTTCATGTTTGAGACGTTGCGAAGGTTCGGCTTTCGACAGGGGTTTTTGCAGTGGCTTCGGCTCCTGTACTCGGGGCCAAGGGCACGAGTGCGGATAAATGGACGACTATCGCGCGAATTCCGCATTAACAGGGGAACGCGCCAGGGATGCCCACTGTCCCCTCTGCTCTTTACTTTGACTATAGAAATACTAGCGATCCGGATCCGGCAGAATCAAGGGATTAGGGGGTTTACCTGGGGGAACCCGGAGTCTACCCAGGAAAAAATCTCACTGTATGCGGACGATGTCCTGCTGTTTGTGACGGCATAAGTCGATTCTCTATGACCCACACGGCCGAGAGTGCAGGGAATGCCTGCCTGAACTCCTCATTCATACCACTGAGGGGTTCCAGTATCTGGGGGTATTCATAACACGAGACTAAACACTCCTTTCACAACAATGTGGCACGCATCGTGGCAAATGCAAAGATGGACATGGACCGATGGAAGCAGCTCCCGCTTACCCTATTGGGACGTGCAGCACTATATAAGATGGTTCTGCTGCCAAAGTTCCTCTATGCCCTGCAGAATGAATACTACCCGCTCCCTCCAGCAACCTTGTCTCGTATACATGGTGATTTGCGAACATTCCTATGGCTGGGGAAACATCCGAGAGTGGCCTTAGCTACACTGCAACGTCACCAATACAACGGTGGGATATCTCTTCCCAATCTCGAGGCATACTACTGGGCAGAACACCTCGCTCCCATAAATGAATGGCTACACACACCAATGGACCACCCCACGTATGCGCTAGAACGATCCAAATGGGCTCATACTAACGTTCTGTACTACCTATACGGTGGTTCAGCGGGAAGACATTTCCTGCCTGCTACCAAGATCACGCTGGTGGCGTGGAACAGGGCGACCCATCCCATGCGTTTGGACAAACGGCCCACCCGGCAGACCCCGCTGTGGCATTGTAGGTGGCTGGGTGAGTTACACAAACTGACAGGCTTTAGACAGTGGGACAACATTGGCATCTCGACCATAGGGGACGTGATTGCTGGGGGCGTACTGAAAACATTCCGGGCTCTACAAGTGGAGTTTGATCTGCATGACACCCAGTGCTACAGATACTCTCAGCTCAGACACGCCTGGAGGGCACAGAACATAGATCTGACGGACGTACCAGAATATGCCCCGTTAGAGGGCAGGTTGCTGCAGGAGCATATTGGGAGAGGGGCGGTGTCCCTAACATACAGAACACTGACCAACAATACATTGGGAACACTACAGGACTTGCGTAATAGATGGGAGGCAGACATAGGGGAAATGGAAGACCTAGATTGGGAACTGGTCCTTATGCACCCTCGTGAGGTGGCGATTAAGTCCAGACTCCGTCTCATTCAGCTGAAAGTGCTACATAGAGTATACTACGACAGGGTGCGGCTATTCAAAATGGGGAAGGTCACGGATACGAAATGCTTGAGGTGCCACCTGCCGGAGGGAACTTTCTACCACACACTTTGGGGCTGTGCGATAATACAGACATATTGGGAGGGCATATTCGGGGAACTAGAGGAGGTACTGGAGACTACTTTGCCACGTGACCCCAAGCTAGCACTGCTGGGGTTGACGACCGAAGTTGACTTGGCCCGCCCGCTGACCATATTTCTAGTGCTGGCCCTGGTAGTGGCCAAGAGGGACATTGCTAGGCGATGGGGTGCGGCAGAATCACCAGAATTAGAGGAGTGGAGGAAGGGTCTCGACCTATACATGGCAGCGGAAAGAGTGACATACAAGGCCAGAGGCTGCCCAAAGAAATTCAGGAGAGTATGGACAAAGTGGAGGCAATTCCACGGACTAGAATGAACTCAACGGAGTTCTACAGGAGAGCACTACTACACCTGATGATTGAGGCATACGTGAATTAGAGGGGAAGGGACTGGGCCGGATTGCACTGTACCTCGATGTTACCCTGTGCTGAATCGAGGGTCTTGATTTCAGAGGGAATGATGGCAGAACTATGGGGTGGGGGTGGGGGGCGGGCATGCAGGGGCTGTTTTGGGGGGGTTGTTTTTTCTCTTAGTTGCAGTTGTAACATACTTTGGTCTGAACTGCACTGTTGCAGTGGAGGGGGGGTACTCCTTATGGGCAAATGAAAACGTTGCGATACGGACGGATACTGGCGGAATGTTGAAGCCAGCCCGTGTCTTTATATTTTTCTCAGATGATGAGTGTACTGTAACAATAAAAATCTGTTTTAAAAAAAAAAAAACTTTATCACTGAGGAGTATGCCCGAAACTGTACATTTGATCACAAACCATCGCACATTCATGTTTCTGCTCCAAGCTGTTTAGTCAAACTTCACTCAAGCTGCAAAAGGACCTGGTCCTGCTCCTATTGTGGGGGTTCGCAAAGTCCACCCCTGAAATTGTTCCATTTTCCCCATATCGAAGTTCACATTTTAGGGCAGCTCTTCAACTCGTATATTGTTCGCTACATCAACATGCACCAGTCGATGTCCCTCTGCCATTCTGCAAATGCAGGTTTTTCCTGGGCTCACCACATTTTGGCAATATTCCGTTTTGCAATCATATTACCAAACGTTGCCCATATCCTCCCTTCGCTGTTTAGATCTGTGGGTCCCCATATGTTCAATTAACAACTTTATATAAGGTTCTATTTTGATTTCCATTACTTCCTCCATACATATCGAAACCAATCAATATTTCTGAATATACACACATTCCCAGATGTTATGCGAAAAGGTGCCCTCCCCACATCACCTCACACACCCAGAGTCGGTCCTATAGCCCACCTTCACTAGTGCTGGGCCGATAAGATATGTTCTGTGGAGGATTTTTAGTTGTACCAGTCAAAGTCTGGAGGAAATGGCATTCTCCCTAGGGGAAGCCAAGGCCTCCAGCCATTCCTCATCCTCAGTTCCAGCTACATCGTGTTACCATCGAGTCCGGAGCAGGATCAAGGGGTCCGACATTGTTAATTTGTTTCTTGAAAGTCATGGAAATGGATTTACGCGGCATGTATTCATCCAGGACTCTGTCCTCAAGTGGAGAGGATTCCCCTTTGGGGACTATCGCTCGCAATGCATGCTGTATCTGCAGATACCCAAGGTGCTCTGTACCTGCCATTTCGTACTCAGACTGTAGCTGTGTGAAGGAAACTACGTCGCCCTCCCTCCACAAATCACCTACCTTGGAGATGCCAATTACATCCCATTGGTCAAAGCCCTTAGTTTTACGCAGATTACCTAACATCTCTGTATACCAGAGGGGTGACTTGTATGATTCGCCCCTCCCAACCCAGGCTCCAGGTCGCTGTCCGCCATGTGTGGACAGCATGTGCGGTGGGGCAGGTTAGCTTCAGCTTGGTGGGCTTGGTATATAGCACTTTTGTGAAATCCCCTTCGGGGAGCAGCCACCTATCCATCAGGTAAACCCAGGTCTGTTGGAGGCCTATAAATGCATTGGTTGATGGCTGCTAACTATGCAGCCCCGTAGTATCCTCTATTGTCTGGGAGGCCAATTTCCCCATCGTACCATCCCCTTGTAAGCTACTGGGTGGAGATTCGGGGTGGTTTACCGTTCTACAAAAGTTCCATTTGGGAACTTTCTATGGCTCTAACGTATTCTGAGCCGACCTGACCTGGAGAGCTCTGTAAGACATAAAAAGCGTGGTAGTGACACCATTTTAAAGAACGCTGCACGTTCCACCAGCGACAGTGGGAGTGTCTTCCAGTGAGTGTCACATTTGAGTCTCTGTAGTGAAGATAAGAGGTTGCACTCCTAGTACCTTGTTGGGTCACAGGTGATATAAATCCCCAGGAATCTAAACCCCTCAACTGCCTCAGTAATGGTATATCCCTTGGGTAGAGGGGGAATTTGCCGCAGATGACTGATTTTGTCCAATGTATACAGTAACCCGAATATTTGTTGAAATTAGTGATAATATGCAGTACCCTATTTAGTGATGTTCTGGGTGACACCATATACAATAAAATATGGTCAGCGTTCTGGGAAATGTGGTCCCCCCTTTCTATCGACCAGCCGAGACCCCTCACAATTGGATCTATCCGGATCGACATTGCCAATGGTTCCACATCAGAGCGGGGAAAGGGGGCACTCCTGTCCAGGGCCGGACTGGAAATTGAAACTGGCCATGGCAAACCGCTCGGCCAGCACCCCTGAGGGGATGGGTTGTTTAGTGCAGAGCTGTTTGCTAGGGCCGGTTTCGGCCGATTTTGTAACAGGGGGCCAATACTGCAGGTCCCCGGTAAAAAAAAAAACAGCCCACACGGACTCTAAACCGGCCCCCAACCTGGCGGCCCACTGGGGAAATGCCTGGTGCCTGCTACAGCCAGTATGGCCCTGCCCCGGTCTAGTCCCTCTCTCAGTGAATAATTGGAAGTCCTCCGTGTTTACTCTTACTACTTGGCCTCTTCTTAGATCTTCAGAGTTTCTAGTTTCTCAAATAGGTGTAATTTCTGATTACACCCATTTCTGTCTCGTTAACATTGCTTGATTTTGCGCACGAGAAAATGTCACTCAGTCTGTGAAATGTCACTCATGATTACACTGAAATTACGAAAAAGTAACAATTTGAAACTTTGGCAGCAATGGGAGGGCAGATTCTGTTCCTCTTCCTGAACAGAATCCCATTTGGAAGTCTGAAAGTATGGCATTCTCTTAAATGAATTGTGAAATCTGGGCCAAAGCTGCTCTTTCTATCAGTTTGCCCAGGAAATTGGTCTGTAGTGGTTCAGGGTTAATCGGGTCAGAGTTTCTTTTCGTCAGTAATGGGCGTATGTATGACTGAGTTCTTCTGGAAATATTTCAGTAGTTAAGGAGTTAATGATTCTCCTTACTGGAGTGGCAGTAGCAGAGGTTGTCAAAAAAATTGTCTTGAAGGTTTGCTGTGAACATGGGTCAGTAGGGCTGCCATCAGTCCTGCTTGCTTTGCCCAGGTCCAAAATTGTGTGAAATGTGTTGGAAGGAACGGAGGGGCTGGGTTAGAGTATTCTTGGATTTTAGCTTTGTAAAAGGGTTAGTGCTGATGCTTTGTCTCAGTTTTAAGTAGGAGCCCGTGTCTGCTTTGTCTGTGTAATGATTGCCAGTTTGTGAACTCTTGAGTAACAGGATGAGCTGCTTTTAGGCAATTTGGTGTTTTATAGAATTCTATATCTGCACATTTAGCATTCGGTCTGTAGTAATTTTTCTTTGCTTTTCTGATAGCTGACTTGTATAATCTGTTAATTTTCTGTAGTCGAAGTATGTCTTGGTTGGAGTTTGTTTTGAGCCAGGCACGTTGCAGCTTTCATATTTTTTGTATCTCTATTTCTCAAAGGTGTTTGTTTTAGTTTGTTCTGTGGTTTTTAGTGGTGTTAGGATATCAAACGTTTCCTGTAGCCACTCAGTTTAACAGAATTTATTGTCTCTAGATCTCTACTGTATGTTAGTTGTGTCTCAAAGTGTTGAAAATTGAGTTGGTTCCATGACCGATAGGTGGATGCATGTGAGGTGGTTTTAGGTGCGTCGCTTAGTGTCGTGTTAGATGGCAAGCAAATGGTGGTCTGACCATGTGACCATAGTCTGAAAGGTAACCAGTTCCGTATTTGCAAAAATGATATCTAGGATGTGTCCAGCGATGTGTGTGGGTTCGTGGTCGATCTGATGCAGGTTCAATGCTTCTGGGACAGCGATGATTGTTTTTGGATAGGGCATATTTAGTTTGTCAAACTAAATGTTGAAGGCACCCAGGAAGCATAGGTTGGATTGTAGTGTTATTAGGTTTGAAACCATGTCTAGAAGTGCGTATGAGAATTTTACCTTGCTAGCGGGGGGTCTATAAAGGAGGAGGACGTTACAGGAGAAAGACTGTAGGATTGCAACTGGTGAAAAGGGCCTAACAATCTCTTATGGAGGCAAACTTGTAAGGTTTGCCTAAACTCAAAAGCTAGGCCACCTCCTTTTTGCCTATACGATTTTGGTTGATTGCTTGATGGCCTAGAGGAACGGCTTCATGCAGGAATATAACCATATTTCCCAACCAGGATTCAGTTATGAATAGTATGCCTGGTTTTGTGTGAGGTCGTGGATCTGATGTTTGTTCTTTAAGAGTGATTGAGCATTTATTAGTTTCACAGTTTAGAGAATGTGCTTTGGAGATAGTGTTTTGTAGAGTAGTAAGCAACATTTTGTGGGTTTGCAGTTGGTGTGTCCTTCGTCTTGTGCAGGTACATGACTATAGCAATCGTGTAGCTTTTCTGTTTCGTGTTCGTCCAGCAGGCTAAGAAGGCATTTTGGTGGATCTGCAAGCGTAGGTGGAGATGGTTTTTAAGAGTGAGTTGGTGTGCTGTGTAACCTTGTTGTGCAGTAGACACGGAGAACCAAATGTTATGTGGAATGTTGCTTATTTTGTTTGTGTGTTTAGGGTGGAAGGTACACAAATTAAGGGGGGCGGTGCAGCATGTGGGTCATGTAGTAAGGTTTAAATTGTCCAATGTATGAGGCAGATAAAAGTTACTGTGATGCTGCATATGTGTTGGGTGTGGTTGAAGAGCGAAAGCTTGGTATTGGAGCTTGTTCATTTGTATAATCTGAAAACTGGGTGTAGGTTTGTAGTTTGTGATGGTAAATATTAGGTGTTGTGCTTGAGAGATTTTGTTGTGCGGGTGTATAAGATTTGAAATCTTACCCTTGATGCACCAGTCTGCAAAGTACTAGCCTGTAACATAACTCTAAATGTACAGACTGAGGCAATGGTAAAACCCCCCGTAAACCTTGTAGAAACTTGGGTCTACGAGGCAACTTATGCTCAATATTAATAGACAATTCTTTAAAGGACAAGGCGTGGATATTTAGCTGCACATTTTTTGCATAATTCCTTATGCAAAAGCCTGATTTTAAATTCAATGCTAGCAGATTTACAGTTATATACATTTATCACAAGAAGGGACTGTTACAAGTGTGAGCAAAGATTACCTTTTATATGCTACCTCTGATTAAGTACACCAAGGTTTCATCTATACTACGTCTTTGCTCCTCAAAAACGTCAGATTGCGACGAAACTCCAGTAAAGACCCTAAAAGGTCAGAGTTGATGAGAAAAGAGGTGGAGGAACAGAACGAGGACTGTCATTCTTTGCAAGTTTGTATTAGACACATCAGTATCTGCAACTGAGTGTGTATGACCAGCTTCCAGTACCTACTGAGTGAGTAAAGTGTTCTAGAGATATTGACCTGAAAGACTTGTGGAGAAGCCAAAGGACCACAACGAGAGGGGATATCCAGAGCCACAAAGGCAGCTTGAGACCATGGATGGGCACTGAATGTCTTGAAGCGCACCACAGGCACTGGAGTTGCATGAAACAGAAGGACATGTATACTGGGGAATATAATTTTTCTTAACAAGACCTGAACATACGTCAGATGCAGTCTACTAGGAACGTTTGCATAAGGGAGCGCCACCCATGATCATAGATGGGCCAGCTTTACTTCTATCAGTGAAAAAACCTATGAGCAATAGAACAAAATTTAAAGCAAAATAACCAACAATTTTAACTATCGTCAGGCTGCAGCTTAATTCAAGTCTTATTGCAGGGATTCTGCTCAGGAACAGAACTATGCTTGGGAACATAGAACATCGGCATGTGGGGACTGAGTCACCACACTACCTCAGTATCTACTAGCCCAAGTCTGCCTAGCTATAGTACCTCACTGGCCCTCCTAAACTTCCAAGAGAAACTAGTGAGTTGGCACCCCGAAAGACACCGATACTGAGAAGATAGAGTGTTAACAGGACAAGAGACACAAACGAAGTTTAGAATATTAATTTAAACTATTGTGTTCTAAGATGCAGTATTTGCACCACAATTCGAAAACAAATGGATAGCAAAAATATCACCAGTATGGCTAACAAACAATATACCTTAAAAAGCCCTGTCATTTTATAAGACAGATTAGCCTGAACCGCCTTAACCCATTTACTGAAGCTAATGTTAATATATCCAATATCTCCGGGACGAGTGATGGACCCCGTACCTTAACATACATAGATGTTCTACATCTCAGCTGATGTATTAATCTCGTCTCAGGACCTTCGATCAGTTTGTTTTTTCACTCGTCCTTAGTTGGCAAGACGTGTGCTCACAAACCGCTGCAGCATTCTCATGTTATGTCTAGGTGGTAGTATCCAACCAGAGAGAACAAGGGGCATTGTTTGACCGTGTCCATGGTGTTCAGTCTAAGTCCCAGGAAAAGAACGGAACACAAAAACATGCAGGTTCTGTGTGAAAATACAATGTGGCACCAAAGCAAACATACCTATGTAATAACGCATGCAACAGAAAGGCTGCCTACAAAGTGTACAACTAGGCTAACGTAGGGGAAACGACAACGGGCCACTACAGGTGGAAATACCAGAATGAGTTGACGGTGCATATCAGGGATCAGGTCTGTTTAATTTAAATCCAGGTGTGGAATTAAGCAACAGTAAGAAAAATACCCGTCAGACTTCAACTTATGAACAAGCGTCCACATCCCAAATGAGACCAGAACCATCTGCGGTTCCTTTTTTAGGATTAGACCCAGAAGCAACCGAAGACTCCGGCGGAGTAAAAAGAAAAGAAAAGGAAAAAAGTCCTCCGATGACCCGGAGCACGGTCACCAAGAAAGACCTGAAACCGAAAAAGCCCACCTAGTCATCAACATATCGGACACCATAATTCCCAAACATCAAATGGACCTTCTTGAGAAAGGCACATCATTTATTCCTGTGGCACATACCAACCTACTCGAACTTGAAGTGAGCACCTTCAAGTTCACAAGGAAACTTAAATTACGTCATTTTTTTGAGAACACCTTACCCCCGAACACTAGTGCCAAAAGTGATCAACTCAAGGGATTACGACCTCCCAGCACCTACCAAGCACCCAGCAGCCACAAGTGTATAGACCTTTTTGAAAATCTAGTACGTAATGACTTGTTGAAAATCAACTTTAAATCTCCATCTAAACACAAGAACATCACACAGAAAGATCGAGATACCCTCAAAAGTCTGGCAAATAACCCACACATTAAATGTGTTAAAGCGGACAAGGGTGGGGCCCTTGTGATCCTCAATTCGAGCATGTATCACCAACGTCTCTTTGACCACAGAGGATACCACCATCCATATGCAACTTGACAAAAATCCCACTCATGATTTTCAAAGTATTTTGAAAGAAATCGTATGGAAAGCTCACCAAACTGGGATCATTGAAGATCGCACTAAGAATTACCTCTTGCAAGAACATCCTAAGAGTCCCACAATCCACATGAGTCCAAAAATACATAAAAACCTTCATAACCCACCTTTCAGGCCTATAGTTTCCACCAAAGGATCAATACACGAACCCACTGGCAAATATATTGACAAATATCTTCAACCACTGGTCATGAAAGCCAAAAGTTACATCAAAGACACCACAGAATTTTTACTCAAACTGGCGGAGATCCAATTCAACAACAGTGACTCGCTGATACACTGCACCGCAGACGTCAGTTCGTTATACACCTCCATACCCCACCAGGGAGGAATAGAAGCCATTGAACAAGCCCTTCTCAACAGTGATATTGACATATCCATGCAGTCATTCATCATGGAACTTATGGTGTACACGTTGTACCATAGTTATTTTCAAGTGGATAATAAATGGTACCTTCAACTATCCGGAATGGCAATGGGAAACTGCGCAGCTCCGACATACGCCAATATTTACATGGAAAATTTTGAAAATTTGCACATATACGCTAATACCTTCCATGACAAAATTAAAATGTATGTCCGATACATCGATGATTTGTTTCTCATATGGACCGACACCAAAGAAGCACTCACGAATGCCCTGATGGAATTGAACACCAAAGACGAATGTATCAAACTTACTTGGGTAATAAGTGACACAGAGATTTCATTTCTTGATGTTCACATCAAGATCACTGAAAAAGGATTCAGCACTGACCTACATCGGAAAACAACTGATCGGAATAACACACTACACTTCACTAGTTTCCACCAGGGATCACTCAAGAAGCATTTGCCATTCTCCCAAATGCTACGCATCAGACGCATTGTATCAGAAGAGCAAACTTTCAATACCAGAATCCAGGAAATGCATAATCGTTTTAGACAGAGGGTACCCTGAAAAAATCCTCAAGGAAGCTTACAATCGAGTGGCAAGCACCACTAGACAAGAAAGCCTTTCCAAAAAACCCAAACAATCAGAAGAACGCATGGTTTTGGTATCTAAATTTTCCACGGCTAGTACAAAATACAAGAAAATCATCCTTAAACATTGGCCGATGTTACAAATGGAACCTGACTTTCGGGACATTTTCCAAACTCCTCCACTGTTCGCTTACACCCGAAGTAAGAACATAAAGGAAATTCTCACAAAACCATCACCCAACATCAAAATTCATAAAGGAACACAGCCATGCTTAAACTGTAACAATTGCAACTGTGTCATCAAGGGCAACACCATCAGACACCCAATGAAAGGCAATCCCATCAAACTACAAGTTAGTGCCACATGTGACTCCAAGAATCTGATCTATGCGTTGAAATGCCCTTGCGGCAAAATGTATGTCGGTAAGACTGAGAGAAAAAATTAAAACACGTATGAATGAGCACAAATCAAACATTCGTACAAAACAGGAGAAATCTAA
Organism: Lissotriton helveticus; assembly: GCF_964261635.1. NCBI lineage: Eukaryota > Metazoa > Chordata > Amphibia > Caudata > Salamandridae > Lissotriton > Lissotriton helveticus. The sequence continues at coordinate 1,194,827,063 of NC_136070.1, read as the reverse complement.
TGTTGCTATGCATTTTCATGAGTTTCATCATACTGTTGCACAACTTCAATTTATCGTACTGAAACTCATTATTTCCACAGAAGGCATTGACAAATCGCAAATTACTACTGAAAAGAGAACTCTAATGGATTTATCGTTTACAGACACTAAAACCACATGGTCTCAATGATCGTGTCGAATATAGTTGTTATTTATAACCATCATATGTTAATTGTGTATCTCATTGGTCTTTATTCTCCTCTTTCTTTTTCTTATTTTTCTTTTTTCAGCCTTGAGCACTCATTCACCGTTCCATACCATTCCAAGATGGCCCCCACACTACACCCTAGTCCTTTTCTCTATGTTCTCTTTCTGTACAGATCACGTTAGTCTTTTTTTATTTTTGTTACACCTCATTTCTACATTTAACTTTCCTACACACACGAACGTTAAGCATACTGGGACCTCTAGACCCACGGACCGGAGCGGCGAGTCTCCTCGCTACTCCTCCGAAGTAAGTTTTTTGTCGACCCGTTGGGCGGCTTGACACTTAGCGTTTTTCCGTGCACTCTCCTCACTCTTGTGTTAAACCCCCATCACCCCTTTTCACTCTTCACCACCTTAACCCTGCCCAACCCTCCGTTATCCCGACCCGATTCACCATCCACATCCATCTACGGAACGCTTGTTCACAACACTTATTTGATCGGCACTTAATATTAATTTGGCATTTCATTTACCCGATTCCCCACCCTAACACGGGCTCGTTTTTTCTTTTTTCAGCTCTCCTTGACAAAGGGCGTTTCGCCCGAAATGCATTGGAGTTTGTATTCACCAGTGATTATATATGCATTGAATGACCGCCATTGATATGATGTGAATATCAACGAGAACCTTGATATAACTATCATGGAATAATAAACTCTTTAACCTTCTAAAAAAAATTGGAATCAATTTGTTTGACCCCTCACGGAGTGCCTCATTGGGGGATGTACCCGCATTTCTATGCGTACACCACATGTTCTGAATTAAGAAAAAGAGCATGTCAACCATTAGTATCTAACTGCCACAACAACCACCAATTAGGACTCGGAAATTAGGAATTAAATGTACCATTCTGCACCATGCCATTTACCTGCTCTTCCGTGTGAAACTCTGCCAGTTACCAAAGTGGGCAATAAAGGGAATTGTCTGGCGTTCATTTCCGTAATTTGTCAATTCCAGACAATCTGCTGGATCGTTTCATTCAAGAAAATCATTAGGGTTGGGATTAAACAGGCGTGAAATAATGTTTCAGTTCCCCGCACCTGCAAAAATGTAGTTCCCCAAATCAACTTAAAGGCTAGGATTACTGGAGGGAAGCTATTGATTTAAAGGGCAAACTGGTTGACAAATGAAGCTGTATATGAGCTTAATCTGCGTGGGCATACATTTTTTGATGGGATAGGAACAAATTTAAAATATGAAGCTGGATCGGATGGGTCATATCCTGTAAAATGCTTACATTTGTCTTTTTGCCTTTTTTAAACTCCCTTGTGGGGGAGTTGGATTGCAATTGTGTGCAATTAAAATGTGGACGCAGACCACCAGCTCTGTGCAGAAAATGATGCCCATAATGATAACAGAACATTTGGGCATGGTTGGCATAATTAAGATAGGTCCTCCAAATCGTAAGCAATATAATACTCTAGTTCGGAAATCATAGAATTCACAGTATCAACATCCCAATCGTCCAAATCTAACCCAGGTACTTTTACATCACCCAAAGAAACTTTGAACAAATATGGTATCTGCAGGATCTAGACCAGTCTTTTCACTTTCTACGATGAAGAATGGGGGACCCACACCCCATCGACCAGTTCCATAGAGAACGTTCCGTGAGGTAATGGCCATTGATTAACAGGAAAAAACTGTCACAAATACAATCCATATAAGCAGAAAACTAAGTAGAGTATGAGCCAGACATATCCGAGGTGGGATGAGATAAGTGCATTTTAACCACGAAATACAAACAGATCCTTGTGGGAGGCGGAAGTAAAACAGAACTGTGAAGAAAAGTCATCTTGATCCATATAGTATCCGGAGGTACTCAACTAGAAAACTGGAGACAGACTCAGCCGCTTTACCCAAAAAATCCAATTCAGAAGGATTCGCTAATGGTAGATACTTATAAATAACTTCTTGTCCCAGAAAACTTAATAGAAACAGGTATTTTCTTTCAGATTATCGGCCGAGGACTTTTTGATCGCCACCTTCTCCCAAACCAGATAAATTTTTTCAAAGCCAGCCGGAAACCAGCGTTAGTTCCTCTGCACCCGAAGAGATACAGGCAAAAGTTTGCGAGACCGAGTGTTACAAAACTTGTGTAAGTGCCGTAAGACAGCAGCACAATGGTTATAGACGAAGGTTCCAGCAGCTGCCACAATGTCTGGATTGTCATGGCATGGATCATTTATGCCAAAAAAGCATTTTGTACATGGCCCGCCCACCCAGATATCTTTTGGGGAGATTGAGTGGTTGCTGAACCCAATAGTGATGGTTTAACCAACCACGCCCTGTGCCTAATACTCTAGCCATTAAGTCACGGTTCATTCTTTCCACAAAAGAAATGCCCTCTGGCCTATATGGAGAATAATAAGGCACCTGTACACCCATAGAAGTAATTAAATCATGGTATGCTTTACAAGTGACAGCCGCACCATGGTCTGAAAGGAAAACACTGCATGCATAAGTCCTGATGAAAACTTGCAAGTCTTTAATAACAGTTCGAGCGTTGGCCGAGGGCTGCGGCCAAACCCAGAGGAACCTAGAGCAACAATCAACCGCAACTAAGATAAACGCAGTATCTGAAATCAGTGGACCATAGTGATCAAGATAAACAACCACATGGCTTATTACAAATCGAGAGATGTCTGCGGTTTACGAGAGAGCTTTTAATTTCCTGACAAATGTCACAAAAAAGGACATGTTTTATTCTGTTGATATAAGCCCTGCAACAAAGCCTGTCTGTAGTCCTCGTTGAGAATCACACAATTGCCACCTCCAGGAAGAGTTACATAAGGAACATTCTGGGCATTTATATGAGAAGAGTATTTATAAGGAAAACTTAGCTAATGGGGTGCAAGATATAATAATCAATACGAGCTTTAGAGTGTGTAATGGCTGCTATTTTAGCTGCTTTATCAGCCAGAGAATTCCCTAAAGCGTGTTCCTGCACGAGGACTCAATTTATGTATTACATGAGTTTGTGGCAACCTATCTTTAAGATCTGATAATTTAACCCAAAGAAGTTTGTGCTGGTTTGTGCTACCATTTGAACCTCTGAATCCATATTGCTGCCAAAAATGTAAATTACCCTCGGACTGTACACAGTAATACAAATCACACAGTAAGTGTGGAGAAATTCAGATTCTGCATTTTCAAGTGCAAGTAGCAAAGCCTTCATTTCAGCTGACTGTGCAATGCAGTCTCCTACATACTGCGTGCAAGTTGCTTGGGAGTGTAAAACGCCAGCTAACATAACACCAATAACTATGGCGCAAATTGTGACTGAAAAAAAGCATTGGAAACATCAAAAATAGTTGTTTTTTTTACGGACTACACTATTAAGAGCCATATTATGTGTATTCTGCACTGCAAATATGCATGTATGACTAATCAAATGATATAGTCTAAGACTATGCGATAGCAATGAACAGGTTTCAGACCATGAAAAGGGGGATTATTCATTTGAGATACCAGGGTTAAATTACTCCCTGGTACTCCAGCTGGGAAATAATTTTCTAAACGGGCGATTTAGCATTCAGTTTAATAGAATACTGTGGTTGTACTTGGTGTGGACCGTATAGGTATGACATGGTAAGGGGAATCTTTATCCCAACCAGTATGTTTATCTAAAAGTGCATGGGCCAATACAAGGGCCCATTCAGATGCATAAGCTTTTTAGTCTTCATCCGGGACTAGGTGTGAAAAAGGGAGAATTACATTCTCACTGTGGGAGGATGCAAGAAAAGGTGGCGGCCAATCGACCTTCAGCAGAAGTATATTATAAGACTTAGTCCAGTTGTCTAAAAATATCACTTTAATGGTGCGTTTAAGGTAACCTTCAATTTGAATATTTAAGTGATAGTCTGTCTGGAGGGGAACCGCTGGTGTCCGTGGTGCAGTTGCTTTCGCTACCAGAAATTGATGGAGAGTACAGAGTACTAAAGTGACTTCTACCGTGCTGTTGAGAAAACAAAAATTACCCAAAAATTGTACTCCCAAATCGAGGGCAGGACCTGCCCCATGCTCATTCTGTATTTGTTTGCGGAAGTTTGGTAGAAGGGCCATCGAGGGAGTGCCATGACAGCAGGCGGTGGCAAATATAGTTGCCCAGGCGTTGCAGTCATCTAGATCTGGAACTAATCCAGTGGGTAAGCACTGTGAAAATTCTGTGCTCGTCCTGTGATCCCATAAGGGAAAACCGCTTAAAGTTGATGCATTATATTGGGCAATCAAAAAATTATTTCCTCACAATTAGTGGGCCTTCTGCCCATAACTGAATGAACAATCACAAGACTTATTACAGGCACAGCAGATAACTGGGCTTGTGCTTGCAGCCAGGTCTAGCTGGACCAGCTAGTAATGAGCAGGAAATACATTGAGTTAGCCAGCGATACAAGACAAGAACATTCTACAAAGCACGGGCTTGTACTAGATTACAATTACCCAAATCTGGATATGGTGTACATCAAGCCAATGCCACCCATGTAGCCCAAGCACATGGGGAAGGGCACCATTAAACCAAGTCTGGTGCTCTGTAAGAGGAATTTCAACAAGAGCATAAGGTAGCTATGCTGCAGGTGCATGGGTGTTGTGCATTGCGAAGTGTTCGTGTTACTGTCCAAAGACTAAAAGGTTACCAGGGAATAAAAATAAAAAAACTTTCAAGAGGAATGCATCGTCCACTTCTACTACAAAAAATGTAATAGCTCATGCATTAGGGACATCCATACTGTCGTAAACGGGCATACACTTCTGGTAGGCATTTGGCCGCAATAGGCTGCACCCGAAGTAATTTTATAACGGATTCAAAGCGTAGCACCAAAAAAGTTTCAAAACCTTTTAATATTCAAGCTTGAAAAACCAACAGAACTAGGTGCCTCCTGAAAACGGTGGAGGATCCCCAACACCACAGACGTCTCCGATACAAAGGTGCAAGGGCATTGTGGACTAGCACAAGCACTACTCAAAGTTCCCGCAAGTAAGTACCTGACCAAAACGTTGGTGCCATGTTGCAGATATTCCGCTCAGGAACAGAACTATGCTTGTGACCATAGAACATAGGCATGTAGGGACTGGGTCGCCATACTACCTCAGTATCTATGAGCCCAAATCTGACTTGCTAGTAATGCCTCACTTGCCCTCCTAACCTTTCCAGAAAAAGAAGTGAGTTGGCAACCCAGTACACAACATTCTCGATCCTCTCAGGGATCCAAGTAACAGGACATACCCTTTTGCGCTCTCGTACTAAGCCACAATAAGATCAACCAGAAACACGGACAACATTTCTAATATTTAAACTATTGTGCTCCAAGATGCAATATTTGCGACAATTAGAGAACAAATGGATAGCAAAAATATTGCCAGCATGGTTAAACCATGTACCGTAAAAAGCCCTGTCATGTTGTGAGGCAGATTAGCCTAAGACCCCCCCTCCCCCACCCCACTAACGCTAATGATTATATATCAAAGATCTCTGGGACGAGTGGAGGACCCATATCTTAGGATACATAGATGTATGTTCTCCATCTCTGCTGAAGTGGGAATCTTACCTAAAGACTTTACGATCAGTGTGTGTGTTTTAGAACTCATCTTAAGTTAGATGACCAGATGTGTGCTTACAAACAGCAGCTGCATTCTTATGTTCATTTTAGGTTTCAGTGTCAGACCACAAAGAAGGGGCATTGTTGTTTGACCTGGTCTATGGTGTTCAGGCTGAATTCCAGGAAAAGAACATAACATGAAAACATATGCAGGTTCTGTGTCAAAATAGAATGTGGCACTAACGCAAACATGCTTATGTAGTGACGTGTCCAACAGAAATGCTGCCTACGTCGTTTACAACTAGGCTAACATAGGAAAAATGACAATGAGCCAGCCATGCAAAAAACTCAACAGTCTGAGTGACAGACCCAAGAGCTGTAAAGGTGACAATTGCTCATTCTTCCCAACTGTAGTTATTTGGACAGCCTTGGTATTCCAGGGCCTGCACTCATACAAGTGCAAATGAATTTTTCTTTAAAAATATAGAGATAGTTTTCAGTTTCTATACTTTAAACATATAAGTAGATCAAATGAAAGTTTTAGGAAGAGGTGTTCTCCTGTGCTTTCTCAGCTAAAGTGCAATAAGGGTGAGGGTGGAACCCTCCAACTTCTTTTAAAATGCTCACTAGAGGTTAAGTCTAGAATAGCTCTAAAAAATGGACCACGTTTTAACTTTTGTATTTTGATTAAAACCTTGTGCAAACTTTTGGTTCTCCAGGACTCAAAAGCTGCGTCATTCTACTTTTGTGCCGCTCAGTGCTTTTCCACCTCAAAAAATATCTTTCAAAAGTGTGGAGTTGTGCTTTTTTTAGGTCGAGCTGGAGGTACAATGCTAAGCATTGTCCAGCTCGACAACTATAGTCGTCCGTCTCCGGGGAATCTGAGACAGGGGATGGGCACGAGCGCCGATTTTTCCTCGTGGGCGCGCACGGCGCAGTGCACATCCCCTGCCTCAGACTCACAGCCTCTCTCAATCACACACAGCCACACTCACGCATGCGCACAAACACACAGAAACACACATGCAGGCACAATGCATCATGACGCACTTACAGACACACAGCCCCACATATACACACGCACAGCTAACAGACATACAGTCACACATACATACACACAGCTACACACGCGCACACACACAGCTACACCCACACACGCGCACACCCCATCCCCCCCATCCCCTGCCGCCACCCCCTGCTGCCACCCCCACTACAACTAAGTCCTACTTACCACATGAGAGCAACTCCGGACTTCAGCCGCCACCGCGGGGCTCTCCCTCGGGCATGGGAGCCCCGCCCGCGTCACCACTGCTCCTCTCCTGGCCAGCCACTCCGTGGGCACGAGCTTCCGGCAGGAAACGGAAGTCCCGCCCACGGCAGTGTTCGTCACGCGCACGTCTTGTTGTTTACCATGAAAGCCGTCCCGCAGTTGCTCCGGCCTACTGGCTGCAGCCCGTGTTTGTCTTTTTAGGTGTCTGATAGGCACGCTTGCCAAATCCCTGCTTTCAATTGGGAGGGAAGCCCGTTTTGTTCCCTCCCTGTCTTTCTCCGGCATGCCTGCCAGGACAGGGCATGTGCACGTGCCTGTCGCCTGGACTCCTCTTTCCCGTGCCTAGACGTGGCCACAACGATTCGGCGCACTTTCACTTACTCTCGGCGTTGAAGGCGGCTGGTGATGGATGCGCCCAATGATGGCAGCGTTTTGCAAAAGCACGGAGGTGAAATCCCAGCAGTGTCCAGCGGACAGAAATCACGGGGACCATGAGGGAGCACGGGCAAGAAGACCGCGCACCTGCTTTATGCCCTCTTCATGTATTAATTCTGTTCCTATTGTGAAGCGCTCCGACGCCTTCGGGTAAAGTCCGCACTATATAAAAACGCATAAATAAAATACATTTCTCCTCTGCCCTTCTCTCTGTATCCCCTGCTGCCCGACTGTACTCCTACCCAGCAGCCACGCTGGCTTCATATCCTGCTCCCCTCCCCTGCGATCAGACCGTATTCACGGGCCATGCAGCCCTCCCTGCAACATGCTCTATACCCTGATTAATTGGTCTGCTCCATAGTCCCTGCTGTTACACCCTACTCCTGTACCCTGCAGCCCCTGCACCCTCTTTTATACCCAGCTAATGTCACTGCTCCCTTTTCCGTTCCCTGCTATCAGACCTACTCCCGTACCCTGCACCTCCCCCTGTTCCATGCACAGTACTTCTTGGCACTTTGTGGCGCCCTGAACCCATCCCTGGCTGCTCTTTGGGAAAGCCTTGGTTAAAGGCAATGCGGGCAGTACTGCCTAGTCAACAACATTTACTGCTGTGTGCTCCGGCTTGCCCTCCACCGCAGCAGACGGCGCAAACATTCTAGCGCTTCCAGCCTCGCGTGACTGCAGCCTCAAGAACCCATCTGTCCCGACAGATAAGAGATTTACGACACGCGAGGCTCCGACATCCCGCACGACATTGGAGAAGAAGTGGTTTAAAATAAACACTTGAAGTGTAACAGAATGCAGTAAAAAATAATTTTGATGAAAATTGTTTGCTTTGTGAAATATACACAGGTATTTTATGCGGGTGTCAGAGTATTGTGACATTGCAAGTTTAGTCGCGCTCCATTCGCCCCTGAAATACAACACACATTTGCCTAACCTCTGGGCCCCCTTCTCTCAGCTGCACAGACTTGTCACAGAACCACTCTAAACAGAAACCCTGCATCCTGATCACTCTCTCGGCTGCAATAATTAGTGTGTTCAGTGTAAAAATAAATGGAAGCTAAATGCAAATTATTATGCAATTACACTGATTTACAAAGTTTTAGAAGAGGCAGATTTCTCAGAGTGCTGTGTGTGTATAATATCTGTGTGGCTAGTAATGGTTCGCTGCCCCAAGTGTTTACACTAGCAGGAAAAATGCTGGCACTGTGGGTGTACCTGCCATTGCCAGTGCACAGTGGGTGTTTGATTTGCACACAGTCACGTTAACTGCATACACTGGGTGTGCGAATATGATGCATAGAGTCACGACACTGGCACAAATCAATTTGTGCTTGTGAGTTAACACCTCTCCAGTCCTCTGGGAATAATGTGTGTATAACTGTATAACACAAGGTGTGTGTACCTGCCATTGCGGGGCATACTGGGTGCTTGATTTGCACCCATTCTGAATACCTACATGCACTGGGTTTAAGAACGTGAGAGTGCACACAGCCCGACACTGGCACAAGTTAACACCTCTTTAGCTCTGTGTACGCTGAGTGTCTATGAAACATGCACACACTACGGGGCAGATTTACAACCCCCTTGCGCCTCTTTTACGCCACCGTTGCATCACTTTTGTGACGCGGCGGCGCAAAAGATGCGCCATGCTGCGGGGTATTTACAACGGGACGCATCTGGGAGATGCGTCACGTTGTAAAGCCCTGCGCCAGAATGAGGCGTTCCTGCACAGGGAGGGGGTGTTTCGGCGCAGTAAAGCCTCCTAAGAGTGGCTGAGTGAAATCTACAAGATTTCACTCAGTCACTTTGGGGCCCATGCTGCGTCAAAACCCTGCTCCTGCTTGAAGCAGGCGTAATGATTGACGCAGCATTGTAAGAATAGGGCCCCCAGAGCATTGCTGGAGCTGCTTCGCGCTTGCGACGCAACTCCACCAATGCGCCACCTTTACAGCACAGATGCGTGACGCATCTGTGCTGTTTTTGCCCCATGGTGCGCCACATTGTAAATGCAGCGCATCCATGGTGGCGGAGGCATGGCGCACAATAAGTGGCGCATCCCTGCTGATATGCAGGGATGCGCCACTTATTGTGTGTGTCTGTAAGCGTGTGAACAGAGCCACAAGATTTGCTCGCAGTAGGGGTGTGTAGACAGTCAAATAAATTACAAACAGCAGGCGTATGTCATTCAGTGTGTACTGACTAAGTTCTGTTCATACTAAGTAGGTGCCTAAGTGTACACCATCCCAACACTGCACTAGTTGGGAGTATACATACAGCCACAACAGATGCATAAATGTAGGTGAGTGCACACTTCTGATATACTTACAAGCACTGGGTGTGTCAGCAAGCGTCCCTAGGCCTTTACTTGCATTAAACCGGATGTGTGTCTAATTTTGCACTATCCTGCCTCTATACACATTGTGCCCCAACAGGACAGAGGGTAAGCACTGCTTACACCTACATTTGTAAAACGGATAAGGTGAACATCTATGCCACTCTTTGGAAATGCATTTCAAGATTTTAGTATACATTTTATATTGGAAGTTGAGTAATCCCATTTAACGGCTTCTTTATCCTCTCAATAATTATTAATGTTCTCCATGGTATTTAGCAGCGCACAATGGCACAACAGTAAGCCAGTAGTGCCTAGTGTAGCATTTGTACTCGCTATACATCCTCCAGCACAAATTCCTATGTATAGACAACAGCACAGACTTCACCGTATACCTCCAATCCACAACAGTTTTCCACATCTTGCCACATAATTTCACAGCACCCCACATAATTCAACTCCACAACATGTCAAAACTCAACACACAATACCATCCCACATAATTAACTCCATAACTCACAATCTAACTGTACATCATTCCATTACACTTAATACTATTCAATTACTATCCACATAATTCTACAGCGCACCATGCCACATTTCCACAACACAATTCCATACCACACAAAATCCACTACAAATAATTCCAATACAACACATCTCTCCCTCGCACTTCCACCAAACCTATCATCTCTCCACAACACACCCACTGCCCTTCTCATCTCTTCCTCCCACTCCAAATACCCCCACCCATCCCGCAATCCCACTGCCCCCTCTTATCCCTCCCTCACTCTCTATCTCCTTTGTATACAGCCTGCTGATACATGCTGCCTTCCTATACCTCCTCAGACTGTGCACTAGCTCAACTTTCGACACCCCCCCTCACTCTTACCCCCCCCCCCCCCCGAGTGCCCCTTCCACCTGTCCCTCTCTAACTCTTTCTCTCGTGCCATCTCTCACCACTCTTTCACTCACTCGCACACTCCTTCCACCCCCTCATGTGGTTCACTTAAGGTCTTAAAGCACAATATCTCTCCTGTGCCTTTTCAACGTTTTTGTCCCACAAATACCATGCTCTCCTCTTCCTCTTAGAGTGTCTTCTCCGTATATACACGCTCCCTCTTTATATGTCTGCGGCCTGTTCTCCCCTTCTTTCTCTCTTTCTGACACTCTGTTCCTCTATCTGGTGTTTGTTCACCACTTTGTGCACAAACTACCTATCACTCTATGTCTTCCTATCTATTCTCTGCACCACTCACCACTATCTGTTCACCATGCCACATAATTCCACAACATAAATACACTAGACACCGCACAATACCACCCCACACAATTCCACAACTAACAATTTCAAGCCAACACACATTTCTACTCTACACCACACACATTCACAACACCACATAGGTAAAATACATTACCAGTTACAACACCAATAGCTCTAACTCTCGCAAATGCTTTGTTTTTTTGGTTTTTGAGCTCTGTGCGGTATGGCTCTGAACTATCTGCAATGTGTTTTGCAGTACTACACTGTGCTGCCTGTACTGAGGGTTGCTGCAAAGTTCTGGTATATACACATTAAGTAGTTGAGGATTAGTGTGCAAGGGTTTTGGTTGTGCAGTTGTATTGGTTTTATGTGTGTGGTCTTCAACACTTGTTTGTCTTCACACCTCTTAGATCCTTTATTCTCTTCTGTCATAGCTCCCCTCTTTCACCCTCCTTTTCATTTTTCTGCACCCCCTTCTCATTTTTCTGCACCCCCACACACTCTGCACCCCTTCTCATTTTTCTGCACCCCCACACTCTGCACCCCTTCTCATTTTTCTGCACCCCCGTCTCATTTTTCTGCACCCCCACACACTCTGCACCCCCTTCTCATTTTTCTGCACCCCCACACACTCTGCACCCCCACACACTCTGCACCCTCACACATTGCGCACCCTGCGCACCCTCACACCCTGCGCACCCTCACACCCTACCACCCTGCGCACCCTCACACACTCTGCAATGGAACATACACTCCAAATACCACTCAGTGCCACATAGCACTATATCTGTCGCCCTCCCTCTATCTATTGCCCTCACTCTATCGCATCACCATAGCATCACTGAACGCCACAGCATCACTCGTCGCCACCACAACATCAGTCAGCGCCACCACAGCATCAATCTGTGCAACCATTCAACAACAACTGGTTCAAACATGTTCTCTCAATGTTTCAAGCTTTATTACAAATGTCACAAAAATATGTTAATATTTCACTTCTGTTCCTGGATTTTCGTCACAATAAAATACAATGAACATAATCTCCACAAAAGTTATTTACAAAAGCATTTGCCATTATAAATTACAATTACTTTTATTCAAGTATTAATTATTGAAAAAAACCATTTTTATTTGTAATATCAATACATCTAAGTCACGTAAATACAAAACATATTGCATTACAAATGCTATAGGTGTCACATTTGCGAAAGTTAAAAGTATTAGCATTGTAAATGACAAAGCTATTAATTTTGCTATTTTCAAAACCAACACATAAATAAAAAAAAGTCATTTACAATACCAATAGCTCAAACTTTCCTAATGCGAGACCTATTGCATTGCAAATGCTTGTTTTACCTTTGAGACTGCTTCCCTAGAAGAGCATTAGGGTCCGGCAGACTGGATGGCCAATTGTACTAGCAAATGCCCAAGACTTGGATTAAGCAGCATCTGTAGTGCAATATTCACGAAAAGCAGTGTTCTACCAGAGAAAAGACTGGACCAGTAAAAGGATCATGTGTAACAAAACTCAAAAGCTGGGATTTGGCTGGAGGAATGTGGAGAAAAACACAACTGCTAACCGGAGGGAAAAACTGAAACGCATACTACCCCCATGGCGGATTCGGTTTCGGAGCTGCAACAAACTGCCAAGTTCAAAATGATATAGTGACCTCTCCCTCACCCCCAGGATGAAGGGGATTTTGATAAGAGGTTGGGAGGTGGGGGTAGCAGGATCACCCTCCCAAAAGCCAATACTAGCAGGTTAAGGAATCAAACAGCCTGTGTCACATCTTTCTGCAACAGAACCACTAACAATACAAAAACCCTGGGCTAAAATGGACCAAAAAAAACCTTTATTGCTCTCACTGGCTTATCAGGAACCGCAGCCCCTCATATCTGCATTCGAACGGACAGAAGTTAAGGTTAATCGCCCAAGGAATTGTACTGCTACACAAAGACATTGAGTTGTGCAGCCTTAGAAAAACCATTACGCTTCTATGTTTACTTTTTGCCTTGATCCACATTTTGACTGTTTTGTATTCCTATTGTATTAATACATTTCAGATGGCACAGCTGACCGAATTCACCATTACTGCTATGTTCAAGTGTAATACGGTCTTGTTAGACCTGTCTGCTTCTGGGAAGACTCTAACCATTATTATTTATTTTTGTCCCCCTTAGCCTCCCAGAGTTTCTATTTTTTATTTTTACATATGTCCATCAGGAATTTTTTAATGCTGTCAGGGGGCTAGGTGTTCCTTGGCGATGACGCCATTTTTCCCTCATAACCTGTGAGGCCTAGTCAGCCCCCTTGAAAATCTAGGGATCTCCAGAAACCTAAGATGGTGTCCACCAACTGCCATAACGGACACTACTGGAGGACAGGTCCATAGGATAACATTAGGGAACTTTCTAGAATTGACTAGAGACTTCTGCAGGTCTCAGGCCACCCTATATAAGGCCAGTGACCAGCAGCCATTTTGTGCTGATCCAAGAGTGGAGGAGTGAGGCAGTGGTGAGAGGAGGTGGACACACTGAGAGCAGCTAGTTTGTCTCTGAGGCTGACAGTTTCTTCAGAGGGTTGTTCCCCCTTCAGCCTCTGACCAATCCCTCCCCATACATCAATTGCGGAGAAGAACAACTAACTGAGTGGGTAGGGAGACCCTTCCTAACCTGCACCCCAGTGGAAGCTGACAGGACACTTTTACTGAAGAGCATTCTTAATTTCCCCCTTGCCAACGCTCACCTACCAGACTGAAGGAGAAGCTGTGGGCCCCACGTTGTGACTAGTGTCCTTGGTCGCGCTGAGAAGAAGGCGCGTGTCAGGAGAACTTTGGCAGCCTAAAGGAGCGAGTCGCCGCTGCAAAGCGTGGTCCCTGTGGAGCCAGGTGAGGGGAGAGGCTGTGCAGGAAAAGCGGAGAACGTACAGCGCCGGGCGGGAACACTAATTCCTCGCGCCCGCGCTGGTTAACCCCTTTGCTGTGAGGAGGTGGAGCGGTGGAGGCGAGGCCTACGGGAGGCGTGTCTGAGGAGCGAGCAGCCTCCGTGTTCCGCCGGCCTGGGTGACGCCGTGGGAAGCGTCCGTGCATCGCGCATGCCCAGTGGAGTGTTGGCGCTACTCAGAGGAAGCTGAGGAGAACCGGCGGAAGGCAGGACAGCCTTTCACCAGCGGAGCGAGAAGTGAATGCGCCGATCGTCAGCGAGGCCCCCCTTCGCCCAGCTACCGGAGCAAGTACAACACGCTAATCGACAACCAAGCCCCCCCCCTTGGCCCAGCGCTGCACAGTGGAAGCGCGCCTGGTACTGAAAGTTCAACAAGCCCCCCAAGTAAGCCGGGTAGTGTGGGAGCGGGAGGCGGCAGTGCTGAGTGCCGAAGAAGCAAGACAGTGGGGCTACGACCCCAGCAATTAACTGAACAGTCCAGGAAAGCCTGATTTGAGGAAGCGAGCTAGTGAACTGCCTAATGTAGAGTAAAAATATCCAATATTTGGCTTAGAGGAGAGAGGAGGAAGCTGTGCAGGGAACCACAGGGTTCCTGAGTAAAAACCCTTACAGACTATTGGTAACTGAGGGAGTAGATCCTCTACCAGATAGGCGTAGCCTGGAAATTAATTAGAGGGGAGCCTTGCTAATACTATTGTGTCTTCCTTTTAGTTACTTAACTGGTGGGTTATGCTGTGAAGATCTACCTCCAGTAGAGGTCTGTCGAGTTGAGCAGTTACTTAAGAGCTGTGGGGTAATGTACTTGCTAATGAGTATTTAAAAACGTATTGAACTGTCAGACTGCATTTTCCTTTCTGTAAAGTTCTAGTGAAGTATACTGTGTCCTGAATAACTCTAAACCTTAAATGTACCGTTGATTCTTAAATTCTGAACAGGAAAAATATTGAAGTGTGATTTGTATTTCATGTAAAAGGTGCAATTTGATTGTCTTTCATCCCTGACTAAAAAGTATAACAAGAAAAGCATATTATTCTTATAAAAGGTAACGGTATTTTTCCAAACATTGGTGTTGTGTCTTTTGTTTTAGCGGTTCATCACTGAGTTACTGTGAGTGAGACTTGTAAGTACTTAACCAACGCCTTGAGTTAGCTGTAGCCACTACTGTGCCAAGCTACCCTATGTAGACTTGGGTAATCTAGGTCCAACATATTGGTGTTTCAGCGGTGGGATCACGGATTTGTGCTTACACTCACTTAGTAGTAACGCAGTGCCAACCACGGGACCCCACCTGGAGTTTTCTCTCTGCGGCCCTCCTAATTTATATTTTTGATTTTTCTAAATTTACTTCTGGTGGTGGGTGGAGGTTAACCTCAGGTCACTTCGTGGTTTTCTCCTGTGAGTAATTTTATACCATGGCAAAGCTGGAGGTGAATCTTAAAGAGTTGGAAGCCAATACTGTGGCCCAACTCAGGGATTGGTGTCAGCAGAACGGGGTATTTTTCAATAAAGGTGCCAAGAAAGGAGAGTTGCTGACAAGCATAAGGGCATGGTTAGAAGCTCGCCTAAGGGAGGAACCAGAAATGGAAGTGGGTGATGGGGACACTGTTACTGAGGCTGCATTGCTGAACCAAATGGGGAGAGGGAATCTTCTAACAGGTCCCAGGATACCTTCAAGGGCAAGCAGCAGCGTTTCAGACAGGGGCTTAACCGAAGCCGAGCTGGAAGATAGGAGGGAGGAGAGGAGGTTGAAAATAGAACTAGCCAGGATGGATATGGAAAGGGAGGATAGGAGGTTGGCGCATGAGCGAACCATCAAAGAGATGGATTTACAAGCCCTAAACCGAGGATCCCCCAAATCAGAGAATGGTGGCAGCGATACCCAGACCAACATCAAAGAACCTAGACCGTACCTACCAAAAGATATTATGGCTTGTTATGTACCCAGTGACGACATTGCTAAGTGGCTAGCCGCCTACGAGGTCTCGCTAAGGGCCCATGGGATTCTGGAAGTCCACTGGGGAGGTGGGTTGTACAAATACATGCCCCCCACTGGCAGGGATACTTTGTTGGCTCTTGACCAGAGTGAACAGACCTACTATCCGGCTATGAAATCAGCGCTGCTCAAGAAGTTTGGGTTGACCCCTGAGAAATATAGGCAAAAGTTCCGGGGTAGCTACAAGCTGGGCACGCAAAACTGGGTAGATTTCTTGGACTACGCCAGGAAGGCCCTGGAGGGTTGGGTAAGAGGCAGCGAAGTAGGAGACTATGAGGGACTATATGACCTCATACTCAAGGAACACCTACTCGAGAAGTGTCTTCCCGAACTAAGACAGCATCTGGTGGACAGCAAGCTGACCAGCCCCAGGAAGCTTGCTGAGGAGGCGGACATCTGGGTTAGTACCCGGGTGTCGACTAAGGGGACTGGAGGGAATTCCCAGAAGCAAGGACAGGGCGCCCCCCAGAGGAAAGAGGGAGGGGAAACTAAGAGGGAGTTCTCAAAAGGGCCACAAAATACTTCGCAAGGAAGGGGCAGAGGATTCATCCCCAAGAGTAACCCCCCTCGCAACCCTACCCCTGGCCAAAGCCAGCAGCCAAGGGTTGTTCATTGTTTTGAGTGTGGTGGTGTGGGACACTATAAAGGAGATGTGAGATGCCCAAAAAGACCACCCCCTCCCACTGGAGGAAAAGCCCCGGGAATCACTAGTGTAGTGCTCGGGGAGGAGATACCTTTGGTTAATGGAGGGGAGCGGGCGGGTGTCACCTTAGTGTCCCTGGGAGATAAGGAGATGGTTCCCAAGACCCAGCTGCCCTCTAATACTACTAAGTATGAGCAGTGGGTCACCATCAATGGCCGTAGAGGGGAGGCTCTGAGAGACACAGGAGCCAGCATGACTATGGTAAGGAGTCAGCTGGTGTCTCCAGAGCAGGTCGTCCCAGATGTACTCCATCCCGCCGTAATGGCTGACGGCAGATTGGGCCACTACCCTGTGGCTGAGGTTCCCTTTGAGTGGGGAGGGGTTGCAGGTCCACTTCGAGTTGCCGTAAGCCCTGCCGTGCCTGTTGACTGCCTGTTAGGGAATGATATGGAGCACAATGCTTGGAGGAGGGTGGAGTACCAGACTCACTCTGAGATGCTGGGACCCCCTGACTGGACTTGTGTCAGCACAAGGTCCGCGACTGCCCGAAGGGGGAGTTCATTGACGCTGGAGCCTGGAACAATGGCCCAGCCGGCTGCCAGAGAGGAGAAGGACAGGAGGCCGGAGGACCCTGCCTCGACATCTCCACCTCGTGAGACAGCTGGACCACCTGCGGAGGTGGATCTGGAGTCCACCGGGGAGAATGTTGCTTCCCTGGAAAACCTACCCATCCCAACTGAATGGCACGTGGAGGGAGGACCTTCCCGGGAAGAGTTCTGCAAAGCTCAGGAAGAGTGTCCTACTCTCGAGGGGCTGCGGCAACAGGCCAACGCCCAGGCAGCGGGAAACATTGAAGGGAGCTACCAGATTTACTGGGAGGATGGACTCCTCTACAGTGAGCCCAAGGCACCTGGCCACGGTTCAGCCAGAGCCTTGGTGGTCCCTCAATGCTTTAGAGCCTTCCTACTGGAACTGGCTCATGAGATACCATTGGCAGGACACCTAGGACAGGACAAGACCTTTGCCCGGCTTGTCCCCCATTTCTACTGGCCTCGAATGAAAGTGGCGTCGGATACATATTGTCGGACGTGTGTGTCTTGCCAAGCCAGTGGGAAAACTGGGGTGAAGCTAAAAGCTCCCCTGGAACCACTACCCGTCGTTAGCACCCCCTTTGAGAGGGTGGGCATCGACATTGTAGGGCCATTGGATCCACCAACTTCAGCTGGACATCGGTTCATACTGGTTTTGGTGGATCATGCCACCCGGTACCCAGAGGCAATACCTCTGAGGACCATCACTGCACCTGCAGTGGCAAGGGCCCTGATGGGGATTTTCACCAGAGTGGGTTTCCCCAAGGAGGTCATTTCCGACAGGGGGACTAACTTCCTTTCAGCATACATGCGGGCCATGTGGAAGGAGTGCGGCGTTACCTATCGGTTTACCACTCCCTATCACCCACAAACCAATGGTCTTGTGGAAAGGTTTAACAAAACTTTGAAAGGTATGATACGGAGTCTACCTGAGAGCCTACGGAGGAAATGGGACATCCTCCTACCCTGTCTCTTGTTTTCCTACAGGGAAGTGCCACAGAAGGGAGTGGGCTTCAGCCCCTTCGAACTTTTGTACGGGCACCCTGTAAGGGGACCTCTCAGTCTGGTGAAAGACGGATGGGAACAGACTCCCAGGAAGCTTCCCCAGGACGTGGTGAGCTACATGCTGGCCTTCCGGAGCCAAATGGCTAAGTTGTGGAAGCAGGCTTCAGACAACCTGGAGGCCAGCCAAGCAGTTATGAAAGAGTGGTATGACCACAACGCTCACCCAGTGGAACTGGAGCCCGGACAGAAAGTGTGGGTAATGGAACCAGGAGAGCTAAATGCCCTTCAGGACCGTTGGACAGGCCCCTTTGAGGTTTTGGAGAAAAAGGGGAAGGCTACCTATTTGGTGGATCTTAAGACCCCGAGGCAGCCCCTCAGGGTGCTGCATGCCAATCGTCTCAAGCCACATCATGAGAGGCCCGAGGTTGTCTTAATGCTGGTGACCGATGGAGCAGAGGAAGAAGAAAGTGAACCTCTCCCTGATCTTCTCTCGTACAAAGAAAAAGATGGATCAGTGGAGGGAGTGATTCTCTCGCCATCCCTGACTTCTGAACAGCAAAGTGATTGCCGCCAGATCCTGGAGCAATTTTCTCCCCTGTTCTCCCTTGTCCCAGGTAGGACCCACCTGTGTACCCATGACGTGGACACAGGAGACAGCCCACCTGTGAAATCTAAAATCTACCGGCTGTCGGACAAGGTGAAGGCCAACATCAAAAGTGAAGTCGCCAAGATGCCGGAGCTAGGGGTGATTGAACCCTCTGGTAGCCCTTGGTCTAGCCCGGTGGTTTTGGTACCAAAAGCTGCCCCACCAGGCACCACACCTGAATTGAGATTCTGTGTGGACTACCGAGGCTTGAACTCAGTGACTAAAACTGATGCACATCCTATCCCACGGGCGGATGAGCTTATTGACCGGCTGGGAGCTGCCCAATACCTAAGTACCTTTGACCTAACTTCAGGGTACTGGCAGATTTCCCTTACCGAGGAGGCGAAGGAAAGGTCAGCCTTCTCTACACCTGAGGGACACTACCAATTTCGTGTGATGCCCTTTGGGCTCAAGAATGCCCCTGCCACTTTTCAGCGGCTGGTGAACAGGGTCCTTTCGGGAATGGAAGCTTTTTCTGCTGCATACCTGGACGACATTGCTGTCTTCAGCAGCAGCTGGGAGGACCATTTGCAGCACCTGCAAGCTGTTCTTCATGCCCTCCAACAGGCTGGCTTGACCATCAAGGCCAGCAAGTGTCAGATCGGACAAGGGTCGGTGGTGTACCTAGGTCACTTGGTGGGCAGGGGGACGGTGCAGCCCCTCCAGGCAAAGATTGAGACCATCATCGCCTGGGAGCCCCCCAAGACTCAAACCGAGGTCCGAGCCTTCCTGGGCCTCACTGGATACTACTGTCGCTTCGTGAAGGGGTATGGCACTATCGTGGCCCCCCTCACTGAACTTACTTCCAAGAAGCAACCCCGACGGGTAGTCTGGACAGAGGCTTGCCAGCGAGCCTTCGTGACCTTGAAACAAGCATTGTGTTCCGCTCCCATTCTCAAGGCCCCTAATTTTGCTAGAGAATTCATTGTCCAAACAGATGCGTCAGAACATGGGATTGGGGCAGTGTTATCGCAGCTAAATGATGAGGGCTTGGATCAACCCGTGGTCTTCCTGTCTAGAAGGCTACTCCCCAGGGAAAGGAGATGGAGTACAATTGAGAGAGAAGCCTTTGCGGTGGTTTGGGCTCTGAAGAAGCTGCGACCATACCTGTTTGGTTCGCACTTCCTAGTTCAGACTGACCATCGCCCCCTTCGTTGGCTGATGCAAATGAAGGGGGAGAATCCCAAGTTGCTAAGGTGGTCCATCTCCCTACAGGGAATGGACTTTAGGGTGGAACACCGACCTGGGGCAGACCATGCCAACGCAGACGGTCTATCCAGGTATTTCCGCCTTAGTGATGAGGACTCCCAAGGGGTTGGGTAGTTCTCCCCACTTTCAGCTGGGAGGGACGCGTGTTAGACCTGTCTGCTTCTGGGAAGACTCTAACCATTATTATTTATTTTTGTCCCCCTTAGCCTCCCAGAGTTTCTATTTTTTATTTTTACATATGTCCATCAGGAATTTTTTAATGCTGTCAGGGGGCTAGGTGTTCCTTGGCGATGACGCCATTTTTCCCTCATAACCTGTGAGGCCTAGTCAGCCCCCTTGAAAATCTAGGGATCTCCAGAAACCTAAGATGGTGTCCACCAACTGCCATAACGGACACTACTGGAGGACAGGTCCATAGGATAACATTAGGGAACTTTCTAGAATTGACTAGAGACTTCTGCAGGTCTCAGGCCACCCTATATAAGGCCAGTGACCAGCAGCCATTTTGTGCTGATCCAAGAGTGGAGGAGTGAGGCAGTGGTGAGAGGAGGTGGACACACTGAGAGCAGCTAGTTTGTCTCTGAGGCTGACAGTTTCTTCAGAGGGTTGTTCCCCCTTCAGCCTCTGACCAATCCCTCCCCATACATCAATTGCGGAGAAGAACAACTAACTGAGTGGGTAGGGAGACCCTTCCTAACCTGCACCCCAGTGGAAGCTGACAGGACACTTTTACTGAAGAGCATTCTTAATTTCCCCCTTGCCAACGCTCACCTACCAGACTGAAGGAGAAGCTGTGGGCCCCACGTTGTGACTAGTGTCCTTGGTCGCGCTGAGAAGAAGGCGCGTGTCAGGAGAACTTTGGCAGCCTAAAGGAGCGAGTCGCCGCTGCAAAGCGTGGTCCCTGTGGAGCCAGGTGAGGGGAGAGGCTGTGCAGGAAAAGCGGAGAACGTACAGCGCCGGGCGGGAACACTAATTCCTCGCGCCCGCGCTGGTTAACCCCTTTGCTGTGAGGAGGTGGAGCGGTGGAGGCGAGGCCTACGGGAGGCGTGTCTGAGGAGCGAGCAGCCTCCGTGTTCCGCCGGCCTGGGTGACGCCGTGGGAAGCGTCCGTGCATCGCGCATGCCCAGTGGAGTGTTGGCGCTACTCAGAGGAAGCTGAGGAGAACCGGCGGAAGGCAGGACAGCCTTTCACCAGCGGAGCGAGAAGTGAATGCGCCGATCGTCAGCGAGGCCCCCCTTCGCCCAGCTACCGGAGCAAGTACAACACGCTAATCGACAACCAAGCCCCCCCTTGGCCCAGCGCTGCACAGTGGAAGCGCGCCTGGTACTGAAAGTTCAACAAGCCCCCCAAGTAAGCCGGGTAGTGTGGGAGCGGGAGGCGGCAGTGCTGAGTGCCGAAGAAGCAAGACAGTGGGGCTACGACCCCAGCAATTAACTGAACAGTCCAGGAAAGCCTGATTTGAGGAAGCGAGCTAGTGAACTGCCTAATGTAGAGTAAAAATATCCAATATTTGGCTTAGAGGAGAGAGGAGGAAGCTGTGCAGGGAACCACAGGGTTCCTGAGTAAAAACCCTTACAGACTATTGGTAACTGAGGGAGTAGATCCTCTACCAGATAGGCGTAGCCTGGAAATTAATTAGAGGGGAGCCTTGCTAATACTATTGTGTCTTCCTTTTAGTTACTTAACTGGTGGGTTATGCTGTGAAGATCTACCTCCAGTAGAGGTCTGTCGAGTTGAGCAGTTACTTAAGAGCTGTGGGGTAATGTACTTGCTAATGAGTATTTAAAAACGTATTGAACTGTCAGACTGCATTTTCCTTTCTGTAAAGTTCTAGTGAAGTATACTGTGTCCTGAATAACTCTAAACCTTAAATGTACCGTTGATTCTTAAATTCTGAACAGGAAAAATATTGAAGTGTGATTTGTATTTCATGTAAAAGGTGCAATTTGATTGTCTTTCATCCCTGACTAAAAAGTATAACAAGAAAAGCATATTATTCTTATAAAAGGTAACGGTATTTTTCCAAACATTGGTGTTGTGTCTTTTGTTTTAGCGGTTCATCACTGAGTTACTGTGAGTGAGACTTGTAAGTACTTAACCAACGCCTTGAGTTAGCTGTAGCCACTACTGTGCCAAGCTACCCTATGTAGACTTGGGTAATCTAGGTCCAACAGGTCTGAATTCCGAAACCTACATTGGCCTCCAAGAGTAATCCCAACTACCTGCCCAAGTCCAATCATCCGAGTCAAGGCCCAAACAAAGACTTTGGCAGGTCGTGACCTGAATAAAATACATGCTGCCTCCTGGGATCCAGAGACAAAAGAATACTTATAACAAGGTGACATATACCTTTGGGTCATTAAGGTGAATCGAAGAAACCATAATCGGACTACAGTTCATTACCGACCAGAATCAGAAAAACTACAATGTCAAAAAAGCAACATGTGCTGTTTTTCCAAGTAACCCAATCCAGAAAATTAAACAAAGAATGGGATAATCTTGGTATGATAAAAAGTATGTCAGTATATATATACAACTTCTGAAATTCCACAAAGTATTCATATGGTGCAAGAACCATCACAGGACCATAAGCCTTGACCCCACAGTGTAGCATGCTTTATCATAGAGCTCTCCATTTAGCACGGAGATGTTCATGATGGGTAGCATTTTATGGTTGCCAAAGCCAGTCAAATTGGTGCCAAGAAGACTACATCTTTTACTAACATCTCTAAAGCTACACGAGTCATTAAAACAGATCCATCGCAAAGTGTAATTGATAATGCCCAAGGATGATTCAATACTCTTTAATGATGTCCCACCTTCACACTCTTAAGAATTTAAGTTGGAGAATCCATTGTTAGATCCTTTTATTGTGTTTAAGCTACATTTCACCTTATATTGGATTGGTGAGTGGGCCCTACAAACTCCATTGTGCACGGTTTTCAGATTGCTTAATTCTTTGTCCTACCACAGATTTCCCTGTAGTTTGTGGATCCACCCTACACCCGCGGTTTTCCAGTTCGTTTAATTGGATCTATTTTTGCTCATTTTGCTTTTATTTATTTGTGGTACTCACTTCTGGTTGGTTTGGATTCCTTTTCTTACTAGACACTGACAGGAAGAAAGCCTCATACCGAGGAAGAATAGGCTGAGCACCTGTTCGCGTTTCAGTTGTTAGTTTTTTGTTTAGTCTGCGTCTGGTTGCTAAACAACCTACTTTATTACACTCCATCCACACTGCGACCCTTACAACCTGTATTTAATTAGGGCTGGTGGTTGCAGGTGGGGCCCACCAGCACTCATTGTTCCTCAGCAAACTGTTACACAGCAGGAGTGGGAAGGGAGGGTGAGAGTAAAACGGGGGAAATAAGGAGGAGGAAGAAGAAGAAAAGGCTGGGAAAACAGACTGAGAAAGCATTGATCAAGCCTTCAAGTGTTATATAACGAGGCAGGGAGTGTCGGGTAGTGGATTAAGGATGAGACGATGTGGAATCAAGACTATGCAGCCTTAGTAATCGAAATCCTGATCATTGATGGCACCAGCCGTGGGCTTCTGAACAAAAGTTTGCAACGCCAATATGTATTTTTTTTAACAAACTTCTTAGTTAATCTGCAGAGCTTATCAGTCTGAATGCATGCCCATCTGTGCCTCTGCAACCCGAATAACCAAATGAAGCTGACATCATAACCCCTAGCTTTTTTTCCGGCAACTTGATGTTTAAATGCCATCAATAGATGCTCCTGGCTCTTCATGAACGGGCTAAGTCTTAGAGTTTGTTTACAATCATTCACTCCTCTTAATGCAAAGGTAACTTAATACATAGAACTGTATACAAATATACATTTTTGCATTTTTATATAGCACAAACTTGGCATCAGATCGCTACAGTTGAGCATCAGATTACATTACACAAAGTCATACATATTTTTAGGCGGGGGGGGGGGCAGAACCCAAACCTGGTTTCCAAGTTCCTAAATCTGCTGCCTCTGGCTATTAGGCCCCATCTAAGAAAACCAGTACTGACATGGCCTTATGGGCTACCTTACAAGATCATTGACTAAGCATTACAAATTAACTGATCTGTAAGGAATTTAAATTGTATTCATTTTCCCTAACTGAAACAAATTAAAGATACATTGGCTCCTAAGATTTTTCATGCAGTCCCCTCAGGCAATAAACTCTCCCACACTGATTGTGTGGGAGAGGGATGGTATTGTAGTAACTCACTGTGTAACCGACTTACCACGTTCACCACAGAATCCTCTGTAGGAGTGTTTGGCTGACATGATTTACTTTTGTTTTCGTAATTGCGCCCCCCTCCCCTGCTGCCCCCAAAACTATATTCAGAGTCTACTTATTCTTTTTAGGTCTCGCAACTAGTGTTGCCGTGCGCAGCACTGTTCGCGCAGGGGCTTCTGAAAGCTTACCACATGCTTGTGCGTGTGGTTTTGTTATCGTTGGAGGCTATTGGGCGTAGCGTGCGTCTTTCTAACATAAGACAGCACGCATTTGGGCAAATGCGGGCGCATGTCCTGCATTTGCCCCGCCCATGGCCTATTGGTGTGTTACCCGCACGGCCGACATCTGTTTTGCATTATCGGGCGCGCGTGCACCACTTGCATGCTTGTTTCAGTTTAACAGTTTATTCTACAGTGGGAAAAAAACAGATGCAACAAGCAGCAAATCACTGCAGTATAACACTGATTGGCTAGGTGGCATCACTTCGATTTATGACTGGTGGCCTCTGCTTGTCGCTGGGTGTGTCTGGTTGGTAAGGATCACAAAGTCAGTGTCAGCGGTTGACTATTCATGTTTAGTTGCTTGTTTGATCTTCTTGGCGCTTTTACTTGACCAAATTGCAGCACTTCATTTTGGGTGTGTAGCTTCTTAAATCTTTATAACGCTTTCGCTTTTACATTGGGCATTGTTTCAAGTCTACTCATGGTACAGTTCTGGCTGTTTTCCCTCACCTTCCCTATATACAGCACTCTAAAACTGCAGTGATTATCACTATAGCATATATTAATACAATTTCTTCCATAGTACAAATGGGGAAACAGACAGAGGCGACATCTACCCAGTCGTTACCGGTTGCTTCTGCAATGTTTTACAGGCAGCAATATACAAAGGGGTGTACTTCTGTGCACGTGATGTGCTGTGCCACGTGTGCATGCACTCTATACTAACCAGGGGGAACAGCCAGAGGCCGCATCTGCCCATTAGTTGCTGGTCGCTTTTGCTTTCTGTCTGGTATGTGCCTTCTTCCATCTCCATGGCGCTTCCACTTAAGCCGGCGGTTTATTCTTTTATGCAGAAAGAGTTCGATTAAGCAGTGTCAAAAGTGACCTATTAGTCATAACAATTTTATATCCAAAGTAATCATAACATTGCACATAGCAACAATGTTCTCCTTGAGGCAGGATGATCAAGCCAAAAATCCTTTTGTATATAATTATTCCATTTATTCATAAACATTAGAAGAAACAGCCAACACGTGTTTCGTCGCTACACAGTCCATACCAAGACTTTCTCAAGGCTCAATGGATGAATGGAACACTAAGTAGAAGATTGATTAGCACGAAAAAATAAAATACAATAGTGTCCCGGAGCACAAATCTCAATTGCCGTTCGAGGAAAATGTAAAAAGAGTAGTGAAAAGGTAACCGTGGAAAAAACTCAGTTGTCAACCGGGATGGAGTTACAATGTGGCCGTATTGTGTGTTCACAATGTATCTCTACTAAGGGGGACGATATGGATCAGAAAATTTCCAGAATGTGTCTATCAAAACTCGAGAGTCCTGGTTATTTGCCAGTCCAGTATGCTGAAGGACAAGAAATCGCTATAAGAGCTTGAAGTCGTTGTGTAGCAAAGTGAAATGCCACATCGGTTAGAGAGTTCCGGTAGTCTCTCCGCTTGATAACGCGACTCCTATAACTGCCTTTTTAGATCTTCTTGGCACTTTCACTTCACCAAACCGCAGCGCTCCATTTTTGTTGTGTGGCTTTTTAGGTCTTTATGGTGCCTAGTTTTAACAACGCCAGGCATTGTTTCACATCGGCTCATGGTCTAGTTCTAGCTGTTTTTTTTCTCTCAGCCATCTATATACAGTGCTCTCAAACCCCAGTGATATTAGCGTTGTATACATACAATAGATGGCATACTAGGCAGGGGGAAACCGCCACGGGTCACATCTGCCTTATTGTTCTCAGTTGCTTTTTATCAATGCTCAGTTTTGCCCTCAATTAAAATAAAGTACAACATTCAGCTTATCCATTGAATAATACAATATAGGAAAGTGTGTTTTGTGCGTTTCATATCTATAGTACATATATGAGTCCATCTCGCAAGAGCCTGGAAATAAAGTGCAGGTGACATGTTGCTGAAGCCTGAAAATACATTTAAGGGGGAAGGGGGAAGGGGGGAGTGGATGCGGGGGAGCAGCACGCATAAGTAGGAAATCCTAACACAATAGCGCTTACAAAGAACATCTGTTACTACACACAACTCATGACTAACACTCAGAAGACATACTACACTTACCACTACTGTACTCCAAAGAAATTTCTACTTCTTACACCTCTAGGCAGTCCTACAGCGGCTTCTCTGGTACGACTGTAAATTCACATCTTTGCTACACTTGGTATTGCTGCAGATGCTTCTCATCATGTCAACTATTAATTTGAAATACTCTAGACAGTGCACACTACTGCTACCTACTACCCTCGCACCACCAGTAATTTAGACTAGTTGTAAATCCACATACTTAGTCCACTTCAAAGTGCTGCAGCTACTTCTCTTTACATACACTCACTACACTACAAACAAAAACATTAGGAAGATCGTGTAAGTACAATGCCAATAGCTCTAACAAATGTGAGACCTGTTGCATTGCAAATGCTTATTATTTCATGCTCATAAGATGAGCAAAGACTGACAGGCGGAGCTGATGGACTCTGCACTGGATCTTTTGGGATCCTTTCTGAAGAATAGAACCCAAACTGTCAGCTGCAGGAACTATAGGGCGAAACCCTTCCAGCTCCCTTGATTAGCCTGTGTCCTGTCCTCACACCAGGCTGATTACCCCCCACAAATAGTCTTTAAGCCAGCACTGGGTTGAAAGGGTTCCTTGTGCACTTCAGAGAAAGCCTTTGAACCTTAAAGGCTAAAAGCCCTTAAGGTTTCCAATCTTAATTCTTCCTTGAACAGCTTGCTAAAATACCAACGGATGTTGTCATACAATTGACCTTTTAACTTAGTGAAATGTTTATTCAAAACCATGGGAATCGTTCTTTGCCACTTCTGCTCAAACGCAGATATTCAAGTTAATCTAAACATTCTGCCTTGAAGGCCAGTACCACTTTCCTCAACTCTTCCATAATATTTACAATAGCTAACATTAACTCCCCTCCCCCAAAAAAGACAATGCTTCTTTTCTAGGCCTTCTCCTTAGTAGAGTGAAACCCTAACCAACTCCAAACAAGCTTGTAATGCCTCAAAATGTGCCCGAGGTTTAACTACTCTATGAAGGCCAACAAGAGTATTTGGCAGCCGAAAAAGGTCATAAGAGGAAGCTTTACAAGATCACATCTTTTACTATTCAATTCAACCAGACTCCAGCCAGAGACAACTATAAATGTTTAATTTTGGCACAACTTATTTGTTACGAAAGGTTATTAGCCACAGCCTTACACAAGCTTATGAAAATCAATTGTACTTTTTAATTAACAAAAAAAATCAGCTAACTCAGGAGTCCCCTGGCTGAGTCACATTTCCCCAGATCAGCAAAATGATAGTCTTGACTTGACTGCAGAATCAGGTGCTGTGCAGCCGTCAGTATTTGTTCCTCCAGTAATACATTGCACAGGTCTGTGCTACCTCTCCTACTGATCTTTCCCTGGCACATATTACTTACATTTGTTAAGCGTAACTTTCACCTTTAAGGTGTCTTGGCGCTTTACCAATCTTACAAAAAAACAAATAAGCAACAGAAAGACTTAAGTCCATCTCTTAGGTACATCTTTAGTTCATCCTCCTCTCCTGGCGCGAAAATGGCTCAGGAAAAGCCACGTTTTCAGATCTTTACTGAATTGAGTGAGGCTTCTATTGGCTCTTAGAGGGGCTGGCAGCTTGTTCCACAACTGAGCTGTAATTAACAAGTATGAAATTCCTTTAGTCAAAGTCCCAAAATGAGAAGGTGTGTTTGGTAGGTTTAGAGTCCAAAGGGGGGAGATGGGAGTCTGCTCCTTTTGGAACTGGGGGCCTCACACTCAATTGAGTCTTGCTTCATCAGGCTTTCTCCTAGTCAGGCCGGCACTGCAATGCCTGATGGGCACCCATAATTTTTGGAGTTTTATACAGCGCACACTTGATCCAAAGGTATCAGAGCGCTGTACATGAGCATCAGTTGCGTTACACAAGGACACATTCATTTTTTTTGTTAGGCACGGGAGATTACCCTATTTGCCCAGATTCACAGGATATTTAGCGTCATTGCAGAGACTCTAACCTGGCTCCCCAGATTTGAGGTTGACCGCACTAGCCGCTAAACCACATCTTCTCCCTACACCCCCACTTCACATTATAGCTTGGAATAAAAGATTTCAGACAAAGCCCCTTTAGACTCTAAACTGATTAAAAATTCTCATTTTGTGACTTTGTCTAAAGGAACTGCATAATTATTTTTTACAATTAACACTTTTAAGGGACTCGTATACTGGACCTACAAGCGCCCCTAGGCCCCTTTCTTTTATGATAAACCCCAATTGGGCTGCCCAGACTGAGTAGCCCCATCCTTCATAGCTCACTTAACAGAATTTAAGAATACATAATGGGTTGGCTGAGGTGGGGATAGGTTCCTCAAAGGTATGCATGGTTTACATTTTCTTTGTAACAGCCTTGCCTTGTACAAAATACACAATTAAAATAAGATCCTCTCTTTAAATTGAAACCATTTGAACTCCTTAAGGGTACTTGAGGAAGAGGCACGTCTGGCTTGGTCTAGTGGAAGTTTTCCTGCCGCAGCTTGCACTCTGTATAATCATTTTATTAGCTGATCTGGGGCTCCAAATAGCAGCGCCATTCCATAATCAAATCTGCCCAAGACTGTACTTTAAACCACCAGCTTTCTTGCTTGCTGAGGCAGCACTGGCACAATGTTCCTTAGGCTCCAAAGTACTCCAAAACATGTGACTGCTGTATTGACATGTGTCTTCATGGAGACCTTGTCATCAATATATGCTCCTGGATTACGTATTGACTGATAGCTTGGAATGCCTGTGCGTGTCCAAGGCCAGAAATTTGTTAGGTGTATATAAGAGCTTTGGAGGATGAGCAACATAGAAATTAATTTCTCTCCACTGAATTGTAATGAGTTGTCGTCCAACCAATTTAACATCTCAGGCAGTTGTGGAATACCTCTAGTATAATGTGCCTATCGTTGTCTAACAAATGGAGCAACTCATCAGCATAGTTTACAAAGCTGAAGCCGTAGGATTGAATACGTGTCGACAATGGGCACAGATAGATATTAGAACGGATATGGGTAAGTGTTGAGCCCTGAGTTAGTGTTTGACTTTCATAAAAATTAAGAATAAGGAGGGGGGGGGGGGGGAAAGGAGTGAGATCGCTTGGGTTTTATTTGAGAGGAAGGATTCGATCCACTTAGTAGTGTCCCATCCACACCTATATCTGTTAATCTGGATAACTATTTGATGGTTGACCGTGTCAAACATGGCTGACAACTCAGGACCACTGTTTGACCTCTGTCAACCATCTGAAGCTCCTCCAAGGTTAGAATCCGTGTCATGCGAAGACCTAAGACCGCTTTTTCATTTTCTAAGCAGTTATATTCTTCCAGATAGTTTGATCATTTCTTACGGTCGTATTTTGACACTATTTTTTACCATTTTAGCAGTGGGCACCATTACCTCTAAACTGAGGGGTCTTATCAATGTTTATTTAACACCAACATGGTGCCATCAACTTGAAGACGGCACACCGAGTCCATCTTTGAATGAGTCCCCATGCTGACCCCACAGTATGAAATAACTGCAATCTGCAAACCATTAAATAGTGCAGCTCCTGCAACAGTTAACATGAAAAGTAACAAGGCAGGTCTCCAAAAATCTGCTCGCTCTGGCGAGTCATACTTTCAGGTGGAGCTATTTTTAGCACCTACTTGTCTGTTCTAGCAAGTAAACATAACCTGGAAGGAACAGGTGTTCTGTACATTCAGAAAGTGAATAAGCAATAAAGACACCTTTAACCCCTTCGACGCTCATGACGAGCTGAGCTCGTCATGAATTACGCCTCTCGTACGCTCTGAGCTCGTCATGTAACGCGGGTTTTATTTTTTTAAAGTGCCGCGCACAGCGGGAAAACCGCTAGCGCGAATGCGGTTAAATCGTGTTTTTATCTTGACACATTCACAGTATGTTCAAGGTCCAGAGGTCAAATGTCAGTTTGCCATTTTACTAATAGTTGTACTAGCCTGGAAAAGGTGTTTACTTTTCTTTTGCTTATTCCAGTTGGTTGTTTTTGTCAAGTGAGTTGTCTGACAATCATTATGAAATAAAAGGCTGAAAGATGTCAGTTTTTATCAAACACAGTTAAACAGCTTGTAAATGAATAGTGCAAATACAAAATATATCGGGAATTTAAAAAAACAACATTTTGTAATTTAGAAGTGTGATGCAGACAAAGGTTTAAATACCAAAACAAGAACACTTTACTTGGTGATGTGCAAATGGCAAATATTTGCAGTAACCATTTCCAAACATTGTACACTATATGGTGTGCTACCATTGCATGCATGTAATTAAAAGTGATGGTTTTTAAACATGATTTGAGAAAATCCTTCCCTGATCATCAAAGCGGTTAATGAACTAAGATGCAAGTCAGTGGTCATGTGTATCCTATATATGTGGCTAGACGTGTATTATATATGGAGAAAAAGTTCAATTTATTAAATCAAACAAAAACATTTTTTAAACAGCAGACATGCTGAAATTGCATATTTGAAGGCCCTCTCATATGTGACAAATGCGGCTCAGTGAATTTAAATATGTGCCCCCGATCACATAATTTTAAACCAGTTTATGGGTCAAGGGCATTATAATTGGGTCAAGTCCCTAGATCTGTAGGTCCAGTAATATTTTAATGATTTTTTTGAGGCCTGCAAGGGTTGGATAAAATAAAAGCCGCATCAGCTACATCAAGTACATTTGAGGGGCTACAGCAGACATTAAAACTTTAATGGCTATTTCCTAGTGATGACCTAGAACAGCATAACACTTAATAAACGGAAGAGTTCGAAATGAAACCCCTAAATCAATGTAAAAGCAGTTTAAAGCAATGAGTATATATTCTATAGAAGTGGAGTATTAATTCAGCCTGCCGTCTCACTTCTTGCTACACATGTAAACAGGTCATAGTGTAAATGTCTAATCAGATCAAACATACAAGAGTCACTTACGTGAAGTTTATTTAGCAGAACCGCATCAGTAGTACTATTAGCTCCAGGCTTCGCTGCTTTCCAAAACTGTTTCTGTGCTGAGTACCGGTTCATGGGACATAACTTAAATAGGCAATCTAGGAAAGAAGGGGATACAAGTGTGTATTAAATTCAGTTTTCTTTTGCATTACAGATCTATTGCTTACAAGAAAACAAACTTCAGAATTAATTCTGTAAGTGAATTAAAGCCTGTGGAAACCTCTTGCACAACTCGCCAAGTTAAAATAACATTAATCAGAGGAGAACTGACCTACAACACCCAATTCACCAAAGAGTATGGGTAAGTATGGCAATGGATCCAAAGCAGGAGACGGTTTAACTAGTACATGTGCAGCAGACGGTTATCACAAACATACACCAAGCTCATAGCACCACTACAGAGACCACTCCAAGCTCCTAGCAATGTGTTGAACTTTCCCCATTGCCCTCTACTGCTACTCAAGGTCCTAATGAAATATCAGTTGTTGTAGCCTGATGGAATTATCCTCCAACTCGTCTCTTCGAATCTCAGATTAGCAAGCTACTTTAGCACAGAACAGACACACAAGGTGCACGTTACCCTAAAGAGGTGGAGGTGGAATGGGTCAACAACCCTTGAGGCAGTTGCACCATTTAAGCAAAACGTAGTCTTTGGCTAGGCACTTAACCCCAACTTTAAGCTGAAGAGCGGCCCAGAAGGCTGATATTTTCTCTGGGGAGCGGGATGACAGAATCCCGGTGAGCCAAACATCTCCATAAGTCACACCCAGCAAGTTGTAAGAAAAAAACTCCATGGGGTTTGAAACAGATCGCCTTTTGCTAAACTTCTCAACAGAACACAAAATGCCAAAAGGTATTCTATAAAATGCTGACGAATCAAAGAAGGCACTCGAGCCATAATTCCATTCAATAAACGGAAACCTTCCATGTGACTTTTTGAACTTCTGCCAGTATCAACACATGAAAACCTACCACTACCTCAGACAATTAACTGTAGTCAATACTATGGCAGGTCGCACAAATGTAAGTGCCTTTAGTAGCTTAGCTAAGGTATCTGCCAAATCACATCATATATCCAATAAGCCTCAACTCGTACAAGGAGTCAAAAAGGAAATTTTATGAACATATTGTTTGACAGGTGAAAACGAGCCAAGGCAAAAATGCTGCTGTCTTCCAAGGACAAACAGATTTTACAAAACGCATCACATGGCTAAATCGAAACAAAACCAACGTAGTAATCACTGGGAGGAAATAAAACTGGGCTTCTGGCTTATATACAAAGTTGATAGACTAGCATTACAAAAATCTAGGTAGTTGGTCTGAGGAAAGAGGCAGATGCCATCAGCACCTCATCATTTAAATCAATAACGAACTCGCTAAGTTTTTACTTGAATACCCAGGGAAATGAGATGAGCACGCCTGACTCACAGGCTGTTGCTAAAATAAGGTCATCACTGGCTTATGGCAAAGATTCACAAATTTCACACAATGCAACACAGATTTCAATTTGGACTTGCAGTCGACCTTGTACGCATAGATTTGAATGAAGGACGAGTTAATAAAAGCAATTGTGTGCAATGGAAGGTACATTCGTTAAGATGTGCCATAAGTTAAAGAATGCGTAGATTTTGCTCTGAGATAGACTGGTCAATAATAACAGCCACAGGAAGAGTCCCTGGTTAAGACAACCAAACTCTTTCCCAGAGCCCCAGTGAATACCTCAGCTTTGTAACACTCGTCGTCCACTGCATTTAAATCCACGGTAAACAAAGCATTAAGAGAAGCCTCCTTTAAAGGAAGGCACATTTGCCTTCAGTAAAATAAATAAAGTCCGGACTGATCCACTCAAAATAGTGCACATTTAAAAAAGACATCTTGAGTCGGTTTCTGAGTGCGTCAAAGAGAAAGAAGTGAGCCTAAAGGTGTGGGGCTTGTAATGGAATGTTCTGAAACCAGTTGAACGTTCATTTACGAGAAAAACAGACTTTTGGAAACCTTTATACGTACTATGCACTAGTCAATTTTTTATATCGAATGCAAAATGTGGTTTCATAATTCATTCAACCGATTCAAGATAGGCAGCGGTCGTCAAGCCACCGCTTTAATTAAGGTGGGGACAGTGTGCTGTAATTAAATGCATTACGTGCATGGAGACAGTCTGAACCAACAAAATATTAGATCAACAGTGGTTCTCGTTTCTTTCATTATAAACAGTTAGTGTTCGCGCTGTCACTTTTATTGGACACTGAGAAACGCATACAATTTGGTTACTGCCCGCAGTCAATAACTTATTTCTACTGTTTGTAATATAGTTAAGCTGGTGCTGTGGCTCACTGGTACGATTTTGGCGCTTTATTATTTTTTTTAATCTTATTTCTACCTTTTAACAGTTTTAACTGTATAATAAACTTCGACAAAACGTCGTTATGCGGATAATCTGGTTGTGCAGAATTCTGTGGCTTTGAGCACCCATTCTACTACAGAATTGGTAAAGCATTTCACAAATAACATTTCTGTATGCGAGAAACTGATGATTAAGATGCTTTAGATGCTTACTGTCTTGTTAATTAAACTATAACGCTAAGCCAGTAGCGAGCAGATATCCTTTAGAAGCTTCAAAGAAAGCCAATGGGGCTTGCAAAAAACCAAGTCGAAGAATATTTCCAGCCTCCTATTTAGACGAAAGGAGTCTAGAACAGTGTTTCCCAAACTGTGGTTCGCAATCCGCTAGTGGGTTCTGACTTGAGCCAATTTTTGGTGGGTTCAGTTCTGCCAAGTACTACGCATCAGGCGTTAGACTAACGCATTTTAGTGTGGTGCCTTCTGAAGTTGCTGACAAGTGGTAAACGGAAGCATCGCTATTGCACTCTGAGCATAGTATGACGGACCTCGCGCTGCTCTGGCAGCCACAGAGTGCGACGACACTGCAGTGCACTGCTCTCCTGGTGTTGAATTTATACTTAAAGTTTTCATGAAACCTCATGCCTGGGTCCAGTCGCACCGGCCAGGCTGAGCTCAGCTGCGCACAGACTGCAGCGGCATTCAGGTCATGTGACAAACATTGTCCATTCATCTGCAGAGTGAGGGCCTGAGTCACTAGTGGGCGGCAGTTAGGTTTCCAAGTAGTTCAGCAGCCCGCCACTGCCTGTGCCTCATGATGCCCTGCCACTGGACAGGGCTGCTGGAGACTTGTCATCCTGGCCGACAGCTCAGTTACTCGCAGGTCGGTAACGGTAATGCGACAGACTACTTGAAAAGATGCAGTTGTATAACATCAGCCTGAGCCTGTAGATCACTGCTCTTCTCAGGCTGCGCTGGAGTGGTGCTGCGGTGGAGTGGTGCTGCGCTCAAGCAGTCAGTGACTCTAGTAATGAACTTATAGCGTGGCTGCTGCCTCTCAGCCTGGACAGAGGCCCTGGACAGACGTCTGTTTTTGTGGTGTGCACCAGCAGTAAGCAGGCATTTATAAATAACATGGTGGCCTTAGTCCCACCTCTGCCCACACTAATTGAAACCAGGACTTGAGCATACTGTACAGAGGACATGTACACAGGCTTTTTGCTGCCTCTCAGCAAGGCACAGGCTGCTTGAGACATGTCAGCACTACCTCGTTGCAAATACATTTGAGCAAAAATAGGACCTTACTTCTAAGCTTCATGTAGCACCAAGGGGGTAATTTCAGATTTATGTTTTTCTTGCCTTCATCGCTTCATATTGCTCGTGTCACTCAGTCGTTGAATGTCACTCATAATTACACTGAAATTATGAAAATGTCACATACGCAATCTGAAACTATAGCAGCTATGTGGATGCCAAAGGTCTAAGCAATAAAGAAGCCTTTAAATTCGGTCTTTATCTTGTCATTACCTGCGCTTCAGAGACAGATCAAATGTCAGGCTATGTCTAACAAATTGCTGCTTATGTTTTTAACATTGGGGTTGGTGTTTACAAACTCCTCACTTTGCAGTCAGATAAGGTAATTATGTGACAATCTTGCTGTGGTAGAGAAAGGAAAGGCTACAAGAGGTCCTTGGTAACAACAATATATAAATACCTGTAAAAAGTGAAGTGTACACATTCAGCAGTTAGGAAAGCAAAAAAGCATTTTTTTTGCAATTCTGAAGTGTGATTTTAATAGCATCAAAACGAATTTAGACGCTATTATTATTTATTTGGTGATGCACAAATGATACCCACTGAAACTATTTCTACAGATTTGTGTGCATTATAGTTGTCAGTAAAACTGTCTGCACAAATTTAGTGGCAATTTCACTGGGAAAAGTGCTGCCTGTAACTATGTGCTACCAAAGCAATGCTGTACTTACATTAAAAAGTCTCCCACCTCAAGTTCCCTAAAACTAGATTGGTTGCCAAGGTTTGCAGTTCGAAAACGAATGGGAAGCCCTGCTCTGGATGGGACATCCCTGGCTTATACAGAAATCTAAAATGACTTTTGGCACGACAAAAGATTGTGTTTGCATAACCATCTAATTCTTGTTTAAGACTGAGTGAGGACCTAAGGAAGAGAGCATTAAGCACAGCAGTGACCAAGGAAAAAAGCAACTTGCATGATAAGTTTAACATTACTTGGTTCCATGGGTTACAGTGCCTTGCGGATTCTACCGCCCAACATTTTTCATTTCCATCGTGGGCAGGGCTTGTGGACTTGAAATAAGCTGAACACATGATCAAACTGACAAACGTGTTTATAAAGCATTAACTATCCCAGGTGGCAATTATGATGGGTAAATATCGCCAATACACGGGCCCCAGATAAATGTCTGCTAGGTGTTACGGACACTATCCCAAGCGATTACATTAGAAATCCTCTCAGCACCCTAAGAAGCCCTGAAGTCGAAAACTGATCACTAGCCTACTTTCAACAGTTGATGAAAATTCAGCAATAGAGGGGTGGCTCACACCAACCTGCATTGAGATTAAAGTCCCCAACCACATTTCCATGGGAAAGTGGGACAACAGCTCAGATTCAACAAAGAATCTATCAGGCTAGTGAAATGCACACCTTGCCTCACATTGTTGCATTTTAACAGTCTTGGGAAGGTGGGGATGAATGGGGAGGTATGAACGACACTTTCACCGACTGACATATATACATCCTTGAATCTTTGTTCTCAGATGCAGCTAGGTCCATTGACTGTCTCAAATCTCAAAGATGAGATCAATTTCATGAACGTGATGTGAGTGGACAAGCATATGAGTTTTATAGGAACTCCTACCTGCATTGTCATTAAACAGGGTCCATTTCAGGAGTTACACTTCTAGTAAACACAGGCAGAGAACAGGACTGGCCACTCAGATATAGAACATAGCATTCATATAAGATGAGTAGACCATTCACATAATAAGAGTAGACCAAGCATCTGAGAGTAAGGCAATTAAACTTCCATTTGCTGTGAAGTAGCCTCGGCTATCTATTCATGCTCTTCAATCTTTTGGTGAACTGGAAATGGTGCTCAAGTCTGAGCAAAAGGTGACCTTTGTCCTCACGTGTCCCATTGACAGTAAACAGGCTTTAACACAATTATAAAAATTAATCTGTAAATAACTATTGGCTTTAACATTTTCACAATAAATTTGTTAGGCCTAGGGCTTTTGTCCTAACTTTTCATAACAGATTTGACCTCTGGCACCAATCAGGTGTATAGCTTTCATCGCTGGTTTGTTATCAAACTCGGCCAAGTTAATTCCGCAGAAGCTTTCCCACAAGACATCTCTCGGTATAGTCTTAAAATTGCAAATATGTGCAAAATTACAAATGCCATACAATATATACAGCCCTTCCTAAAATGGCATAACAAGGATTTACGAAATGCAAATCTTCAATGCAGAGGGTTGGTCAGAGAGGATAACTAAATCAAAACAACTTGCCTATATAGTTTTCTGAGATTACATGTTGCAAAATACAGGTCTACAATTTAACTTCGTGTAATGACAATTCACCCTTCAAGTTCTTCTGGCTCTTACATATGCTTTTCACAACAAATTAGTCAGGCCTACTGTCTTGGTCTTACATTTGCATCCTAAACAGATGCAGATCATTGACTTCGCTATAACCAACGCTGTTCTGCTGTACAGAACATACGCTACCCCACAAGGTTAAGAAGTGCAATACAATCACTTTAAGCTGAAGTGCAACTGCTGCCCAATAAAAGTTTGTGCTACTGACAGAAAAGTCAACATTCGGGCGGAGCTTAAGCGCCGCTGAGATTCTTAAAGCTTTACTTTTGATCATAAGTTAACGACAGATGCTCTCAAACTAGACTTAAAAAATTGTAGTACTGATGACAAAGTAATTCACCCACCACCTTTCTTTACGAGTGATTTTTTGAAAATGCCAAACGACAGCAGGCCCACTTAAAGAATTGAAAGCTATGACAAACGGCAAATATAGTCCTGAAAACACTAGAATCCAGAAAGAAAAGCGGACATTTGACAGTTCTCATTACGACCTTGGCTTAACTAAAACCACGTTTTAAAAATTTGGCATGGAGGATTTTCCTGAACTGACGGTGACTGTTTCCATTCAGCGTCTAGGGTTAAGCTAGTCCTACATTTTGGATGTTTACCAACAAGCATTTTTCACAGTATTTCAGTCCCTTCAAGGAAAATTGTGTGATCAGATGAGCCTAGAAATAGCACATTCCTGGTTGCTGCATTTTTTTTTAGGGTAACCACGAACTTCAGAACATTAATGCATTACACAAAGCCTGTTGCAGTGAACGTAATCAAACCAATATTCAAAGGAGAGGTAGGTGGGGTGGCTTAATATAGTCCAGTCCCTTCAGTTTAGCAAGACATTCTGGCTTACTGATTTGGCACTCTGATGTTGAATTGTATGGTAGGACACGCAGACTGTTACAGTAAATTGGTTTGGGCATGGGCACTGCCTATGTTGGTGCGATAAAGAAGTTCCTTTGGAAGAGCCATAGGATTTCCAAGAGGACAGAAGTAAAAAAAGTGTTGATATGTGAAAAAGATTAGGTCAGTCAAGAATTTTGCTAACACAAGATAATAGACGCAACACTGAAACTTTTCAGATACTCACCCCAGTCATAGATCTGGGTTGAAACCATCATCATTCTTTAGCTCACTTCGCCACCCCAGTTAAGACCCAGCTATATACAATCGGTCTTGACTTTGTGCCTCATGGGAACAGTCCAGCATGAACTACCAAGCCAGGTCTAACCTGGACTGGAAACAAGCATCCTGGCACCAGGAATGATCCCAGCTCTCTAACTTGGTGAGGTGGGATGGGAGCTCAGGTCTGAAAGCAAGTTGAAAAGAAGACTGAGATCATCCCTCCACCCACACGAATAATACTGAATTATTTCAGCAGATCACACATCTTCCATCCAAAAGAATAGTCAGAGCTCGCCAGAATTTTGGCCTGCTACTTCACACTGTTTGTAAAAACAGATGTGTATCTAAATTGTCATCTATGTACATCTGGAACGCCATGCAATGAATACATTCAGCCACTACAATACCCAAGTTAAAGGAGGCAAGAAAGATCACTTCTAGAGAACCTTGAAATGTGCAAGATTTGCAGCTGAATTAAAAAAAAAAAAACTTTACAACCTTGAGAAAGCATGGGTGCATACCAGTAAACATCCATTAAGAAGGCAGCCAGTATCAAGCCTCCCATATACTTTCTCACATGGTTGCCAATAACCATGTGTTTAGATCCTGCAGGTTTGTGGTTTATCTAGCACAGGGGTCTCCAATCTTTTTAATAGGAACTATTTCTGTTCAATTAAAGTGGGAGCTACTAATATTAGTATTCTAGTCGGGAACACTTCAGACAAGATTACATTGCTGCCACCAAAATTACCGGCAGTGATCACATCAGTGTATGAGGCAGGATTGCCATATGTAATGCAAAAAAGCTTTGTCAATGTGGAATGCCTCTGTGTAGGTAATACATGTCAGCAACTGCTGCAGTGTCTGGGGGTGAAAATATTAAGAAGTCTCCCCAAACGATTTATCACTCAAAGGTCAACTTTAAATATATTTTGTAAATTCATTTTCATCTTGAATGCACAGTTTTGGCATGCACATATTAATTCAATCTAGCAAAGGGTTGCACACTGGAGAGCTACTTACATGTAGCTGGAGAACTACCAGTAGCTCACGAGCTACTCATCGGAGAAGCCTGATCTAGCAAATTAGCAGTATTTTTAGGTGGAGAAGCTCCCAGGACAAACCTTGAGGCTTCATTTAAAGCAAAGTATTAAATTCCAGACACTTTCCTTGGGCAGGACTGGTGGGCAGATCAGTATTTGGGGGTGTGGGGATATGGCTAAACTTGCAGTTTTCTGGGGCTGTTACTGGTCGTGTCTATTTGAGTTTTGTAGTTACCACCCTTGTGCAGATCATGGGGCATTCTACATTTTTCTTGCTGCTCCCAATGTGATAAAGGTCTTGTTGCAAGGAGGTCTGAGAACATGAATTCAGAACTCAGTAGCTCATACTGAGCAGCTTTTTGTACGAGGTGGTGCCAAACCATCACTAATAGAATGTTGCAATGATGCAAACAAGTGTAATATTCTCTATTAAAGCATGGCAAGCAGTTTTTGACGCAGTGTTTTTTTTTGTTTTTGTTCAGTCATGTCTGTCAAATCAGAAATGCAAGTTACATTTCCAGTGCCGACAAGTTGCATCATATGTTTCTAGGTTACTTCTTTTGGACATTATGTATAAAGAAAAGCAATGTGAGTTACTGATTAGAGAAGTTCTAAGGAATTTTCATTTCTGCCTATGTACACCAACTTGTCAATGAGGCTTCTGGTGTGGCAGGGTTACCCTGGAGACTAGAGCTACGTACTTGTTAACATTTGGGAACAGGGAGATTAAGAAAAAAATAGTGGTTAATAATTTCTCCATCGACTTGAATTGAACTGGAAGAATGTATAAGACAGGGAATAAAGATCATTTTTTTGGTTCTCATCTACTAGGCCGCACATGTGCTCTCTGTTGTGGAGGTATAGTTAGCTTTCAGAGGGCTTAGAACCCGCTACATTTTCACACTCATTGTTCTTGTGCTACAGTGTATTTTCCAATAAGCAATTCCAATCACACGCACAGTTCCACAGTACTAATACCCCTGCGGAACCCATATTGAATGTTGGATATGATTGAATGAGAATCAGCTCAATGCTCTAGTCTATCTAGTATGATTTTAACAATGATTTTGACTAGTGAGTCCTAAGGGATATCGGGCGGCAACAAGTGGGCTCAGCCCCGTTGCTTTTTTGCATATGGGAACAATTGAAGTCTCAAACTAGGAGTCTAGTTTACCCGAATTGCATGTGGTGCTCAAGATGTTTAAGGGAGGGCTCCAGAACTCAATCTTTGTCTTAAATAAATTGGGAATAATGCCATCAGGCCAAGGCACTTTGACATTTGACAATGGAGACAAAAAACGTCTTGTAGTGTGGAATGCAGAGGGTCTAACAGCATGAGGGCTGTAGGAGGCTGGCTTAGCATATGGTGTACGTTTAAGTGAAGCACCTTGCACTAATCCAGACAACCGTTATGGTGGTTTTAGTCATCTCAGATAACCTTGAAAAGCTCTGTAAGTGGCAGCTGTGAACAGAAGCTTTCAGGCTTAGTCCAGAAGGAGAAGTTAAGCAACTTGTTTTACCTGATGTAATCAGATAGTGTAGATTAAATGAAAAAGAAACTGTATTTATAGAAATATGGCTATTTATTATACAACACTCACTACACATTGGTATATCATCTACCCAGAGATATCAACACAGGTACACACAATACTTCAATTGTATACAGGTAAGTAAGCACAATATACAGT
The DNA here is from genome assembly GCF_964261635.1 of Lissotriton helveticus. NCBI lineage: Eukaryota > Metazoa > Chordata > Amphibia > Caudata > Salamandridae > Lissotriton > Lissotriton helveticus. Next base: position 1,194,785,613 of record NC_136070.1, on the reverse strand, counting down.
GGTCTTCAGGAGGAGACCAAACCAGATATTAAGAAAGTGGAATGTGAACTTCGAGCGAAGTAAGGACTTGGACCAGGAGACTCAGAGGAGCTAGGGACACTAGAAACCACCCAAGGTATATACCCGGGAACCCCATGGAGACTGTGTGCAGAGTGGAAACAGAGCTGCATAGTCCATAGAAGTCAACGGGAAAGTTCGGTTGCAGTTTTGGAGAAGGACCCTTCCCAGTAGACCCTGAAGAAACCCCGTGGAAGACAGAAGGTTGGGGAATCACCCCACCTCTGGATATCCCAGGAACCAGGATTCCTACATAAGGGAAGCTGTCTGCATAAGTTTGAAGTTACCTCAAACTGCCGTAGACCACAATGGAGGACTTCAGGAAAGATGCCGCTGGAGAAGACTGTGCAAGAGTCCGGTGGAATCCAAAGGTGGATTCTTGAAGTGAAGAACCTGCAAGCAGAGGAGACAGTCTATGCCACTCGAAGGTGATGAGGAGGCACGAACGAGCAAGGCCCACTGTTGTTGGATGGTTCAGAAGTGTTGACTGTGACCTTGTCGATGCAGCTGTGAGGACCAGGCGATGCTGAGGAAGACCAGGAGCCATGCATGAGCTGTCTCACATTGGAAGTCGAGAACCAGGGGGTCACTGTTCAGCAGGAGCACCAACAAGCCATGGCAGCTGCAATAGGCGTGGAAAGCAAAGGAGCAAAGTTGAGACTAGCAAAGTCCAAGGGACTCGTCACAAGCAGGAGACTCAGCAGGCCCTGAGCAAGCAGGGGAGCCCCCAGGAACAAAAGACCCTCAAGAGAACCCACAGGCCGAAGGCACAGGAGTCGCAAGAGGACCTCGAGCAGCTCACCAAGAAGGAAGGCCCACAGTGCAGAGGACACTACTTGGCAGGAAGAGATGCTAGAGGCTAGAGCTTTTTGTAGCCCGAAGATATCTGGAGTGCAGAGAAAACTAGCCTTGGCAACGGCAAGTCAATGCGGTGCACAGGGGTTCCTTTCCAGCGGTTCAGAGGGATACTGGCCTCAAAATTGCAGGGAGTTGCAGAACCACCACCTGTGCTGGTGAGCCTTACAAAGTCCATGGGACGTCAGGCGCAGCAGACCGGTCAACTCCGTTGTGGTGCCTGCAGATGCAGGGGAGTGACTCCTTCAAACCAAGGGAGAACACTTCGGTTGTCCTTTATGCCTACATGTCTGTTGAAGATCCTGGAAGAAGCCAGAAACAGACCACTAAAACTTGCAGAACACCGAGAGCAGGCATCTTCCTTGATGCAGTCTCTGTTCCACGCGAAGTCCAGCAAAGTCCAAGTGTCTAGATGGTCTAAGAGTGACGTGATTTCAGGCTTGTCTTGTCCCACGACAAATCTGAGGACCCACTCATAGGTAAGCACTCCTATACACTAAGAAAGGGGTTAGGACGACTCATGGGTCCCTCCCAGAGGAGGAGCTGGACAGAGGGGCAGATACTCCCATGTTCTGTTCCAGTCTTGCACCATAGCAGGAGCCAATGGGTCCCAGAACTGGTCCTAACTAGAGTATGCAATGAGGACACCAAATGCGCCCTTTAAAGCAGTCAGGAAAATTGACTTTGTAGGAGTGTCCTGCTCATGCAGGGGCACCCTCACACTTATAACCCAGCACCCGACCCTACCTTCAGGATTGCAAGGTCTTCCGTAAGGAAGGCATAGGTTTTAACTGTAGTGACCTCAGATCTAAGGAAACTTATATCAGTCGTAAATGGTGCAAGCACCAGCTTACACAGGCCTGTAGTCACAGTTTGAGTGGTCTCATGGGTGGCATAATTCATGCTGCAGTCTATGGGAGACCCCTGGTATAACTATTCCATGGGTACCTTAGTACCATATACTACGAGACTTACAAGGTTACACCAGTAGCCAATTGTGGAGGCATCAAAGTACTTACCATGTCAAATTTAGGGAGGAAGCACAGTGACTGGGGTCCTGCGTAGCAGGATTCAAGCCAGACTAGTCAGACATACAAACTGACACTAGCAAAACATGGGGGTAACCATGAAAGCAGATCCTACTTTTCTACAAATACCCAAATCTAACCCTATACCTCTCAATATATCCTCTACCTCCACTCATTCATCTCTAAACCCATACCACAATGACCCCCAAAATTACCCTTTCTACACTCTTCCCTCCTCTACGCCTCCTTGCATCAGCTCATAAATCTTAGTATTCAGATCTCCCAAACAAGCCTTTCCCTCCGACTCTTCCCCCCACCTCCCTTTACTCATCCCAAACCCCTTCCTACTGTTATGACCTCCAAAACACACTAGACCCTTGCCTCGTCTATCCCTCCACTATTCCTTTTCAATCCAATTAGCAGACGAACATGTTCACCTCAAATTATTTCATGCTTCCCTAGATTAATTCGCAACTAATTTTTTTTGGTTCCGGACTAGCGCGCTACTCAACGAAACACGCTTCAACGATCAGGGGTAGGAAGCAGTATATATAAGCAAACCTTTTCCTCTTCTATACCTCCACTACCCTTCTCAATCCAAATAACAGAAAACTAACCTATCCAATGCTCAATTAATTTCATATTTCGCTATACTAATTCATCACTAATCCTTTTGGGTTCCGGAGTAGCGTGCTACTCCCCCTAAAAGCAATTTGATGCCTTGTCACGGGTATAAGCGCTATATAAATGTAATTACAATAACATTCTATTTTAGTCCCATACTGCATTACAGAGCTATTTTTCCCCAACATTGTTGGTGTCTTCAGAGATGATTTTGGACTAAGCAGAGCAGCAAATTATTGCCATCCATCACCACAAGTTTAGAGCAGTTTCAGCCTCCATATCCAGTTGTCAGTCAAACTTTATCTAGAACAGTACAAGTTTTTCTTTCAGGCTCTGGATGTTATGTTTTTCCAGTCCCTGAGTTCAATTGGTTGTCAAACTTTTTGATTTGAGTCTATTTGGAGCCGTTGTCTTGTTTGAAAGAGAAGGCAAACCTAATTTTCCTTCCTTTCGGTTGACACACTATTTCCCTGTAGTGTGGAATATTTCAAGTACATAATCTTGCTATTACGCCACTGCATTTGGTGGTGGGATAGTGCTGTATGTAAATAGCAGCTTAATGGAGACTATAGCAGAGTAGGTGTGGGTGGTTTACTCCTTTACGGGTGAACACCTTGTGGATCTTGAGATATGCCTCTGGCATCGGCCACACTATTTCTCAGTGCGGTTGTGCTTTCAGACAGTGTTATGCGATGCCACACACCCTACTATCAGTATGTATTATGCAGAAATGTGAGGGAGCCTTATTTGTGCCTGTGCCATTCTTTGGAAGAAAAAGACTCACTAACAAGGCTCTTTTCTCCAAGAACCTTTTTAGTTAGGTCTTATACCACTCTGATAAAGATGTTTCTTACTTACACAGTCAGGCAAGTCGTAGCATTATGCTGGTTAAATTCCAACTATGCACAGTTTAACTGTCCAAGTCCATGTAATACGTTTTTGGGCTAGTATGCACTTGTCCAATCCGTTTAGAATAGAACTAGTGCAAATCCATGAACTTGCAGCTTTCCTTATTGAAGATCAGGGTTCACCTTAGTTCCAGTAAAAAAACTCAGAATCCTAGAGTAACTTGCCCTATTCTGGTCTACTCTGATTAGAGTCGTATTTCCAACTGAGGACTCCATTTGCAAAGTATAAATTAAACAACGACTTTGTCTACTCATTTTAGCCATTAGGACAATGAAATACCAAAGATGCTGCAAAACGTTTTCAGCAAATTAGGGTTTCAGACAATCATTTAATTTGACTGGAATTAGCTTTGCTAACACGGGATTTACCCTGGATTCTATTATTTTAAGTGTCCCTATAAGCCCAATGATCAAGCACATACATTCGAGATATCTGCAGGAATTAAAAAAAGATACCATGCATCCTGCTGATCCAACCACAGGGCAATAAAGGTAATGGAGGCAAAGCAATTTTCAATGGGCAGGTCGCCATAAATATCCTGAAGCCTGAGCGAAATGCCTTTCTCTGAAGTGACGTTTAAAGCTTCATCTAACAACTAGACTGTTATCTGTAGATTAAATAAATTTGGCACAGCCCACTGAGATATCCGTCTGGTGTGGCCAATGCTGCACCGAGGTTCAAACATGGAAGCGGGGGCGGGAGAACAGGTCTTGATAACCTACTTCACCATTGCACAACTAGTCAATAGATGTGACATTTTATAAAAAATCTCGACCTGTCAAAGGGAATGGATTCTTCAGAAATCTTGTCCTGAATTAAAGAAATCTACTTGTACCTTCTAGTGAAATGCAATGCAGTTACCAATTATCACACTACTATAACAGCTTTAATAGCCCAGGTTTATTTCATTATGGTTTGGAATCTAGGAAGGCTGATCTTGTCATAACTATACATAGAGACAGGAAACCAGTCCCAGGGTTGGAATACTCTGCGAGTCTGAACACCCATAAACATGTTTAATGGCATTTACATATTCCTCTCAAATCGATTCTTACATTTGAAAAGATTGGAAATTTCCACCTGACAAACAAGGCCAGAAGTAAAACTAATTGCAGGGAGTGAAAAGGGTTGTGTAGGTAAAGCGAATTTGCAATCTCTCAGCAGAATGCCACGAATTAAGGTTACTGCTATATTTACTCATGTCGAATGTATTTGACAATAGTTTCTAGGAGTTTGGTTTCCAGGTGTACTTCTGTAAACTCTTATAAATTCCCACAAATCATAAATCTGTACCAATGCAAGGACATTTAACTGCGGGGTCACCACTGAGACCTTATATAAGAATCAGCTCTTTACATTGTGGTAAATAAATAAATAATACCCTATTTTTGACTAAGCATATAGTATAACAGATAGCTCAATAAATAAGAGTCAAGATTCGAGGTAGTAGGAGTTTCTGCAGGTTTATTACAGCATAAGGACAGGATCAGGACAACCTGCATAGGAACAGAGTGACAGGGCCCAGCAGGACAACTGGGGCCCAGCAGCTGCCGGGGCTTGATCTGGGATGAGCGCGCTAACTTTTAATAACAATACATTGACTTATATACATAGCGCAAACACATAGCATTACATTGCAGTAGGCGTAGCAGTGGGTGGAGCAGAAGGCGGGACGCGTAGCAGTCGCGAGAGATAACAGTAAAAGTAGGTGTAACTGGGAGTATACATAGACATGTGATGCAAACATAACAGAATATGTCATGAAATGGGCGGAAACATAGGAGGGGGCTACCTAAGGAGCCGGGACCTCTAACCTAATGGTGCGCGAAAATTGGCAATGGCGTGTTACTAGGAGAAGCTGGGGGCTATGAACTCTGTGCTAGGAGCAGAGACTAGAGTCTGGAGGGTCGGAGCGACATGTACCTAAACCCTATCTGGTATCTGATGTTTAGGGAACATGTTGATATAAACTAGGAGTCATGAAGGGAAAGGCTAACTTGATTCTAAGGCTGGACCATGCATTATTCTACATGTAGTGCGTGATGAAGAATACTAAATGACCATTAAATACAGTATTTCTCTAACATGGAGACGAGAAGGCTAGACAATGACGGAAACTATTGATGCAGTTCAGTAGCTTAGGAATGCAGAGAAGAAGGACTGAACTGATAGCTGGAATCATAACATACTCTTGGCAGACTCAGAGGCAGAGCCAAGCTACACCGGGCACTGCGAGGCAGGAAGTAAGTGAAGGGTCGAGGATACAGGTGGGGGCTGTACCGCTCCTCAGCGAGGCTTTCAGGAGACAGGAGCTGAATCTGATGTCCGGGCCCTTTTGAGGCCTGGAAACGGGGACTTTATAATGAAATAACGTGCACACTGGGAAACGTGGCAATATAACTTTACATAGGCCTGATATTCGTAGTATTCACGAAGACTGGAAACTAGCATACTAAAGGTGGACACAACTGGAATTGCGTCATTAATCGGACATGGGGAATAACATATGCATATTGGTCATGCACACATAACATATGATGGATGAGGCGTAGGGACACAGAACATGGCAAAATTTACTTTTCCACATACCCTCCTTGTCACTACGTTTCCATCAGGAAACATCAATATTCATGATACCGTCTATCATTTCATACAGTACCATTTGCTCGTCTCGAATTATCCTGGAACGGGACTTAGAACGGGGCTTGGGACTAGGAATACAAGAGGTAGCACACATGCTGCAAATCGCAGGGCCACATTGTATACAGAGGCAGCAGCTAAATATGATCGCTACTGCTATACTTAGAAAGGACAGGACTTTCCATCCCCAGGCGGAAATTATATTCCAGAACCAACCAGACCATGTCCAGGTGCCTGGATCTTGGTGTAACAGATGGGCAATTTTATGGAGTCTGGTTATAGCTGAATAAACAGACGGCGCGTTATTTGGAATGAAAATGCAGCAACTAGATCCGATGACTCTACAGGCCCCGCCCCTATCGGCCAGTATGACGTCAAGGACGAGACGATTTTGCAAAACGACAAATCTCATAGCAGATTGTTCTTCGGTTAGGTTACCTAGAGCAGAGGCAGTCTCATTTACTACAGCTTCAAGGGTTCTTGTTAACCTACGGATCAGTTTACTATTCTGGACAGGTCCTACAAAGAAGAAGAAACCTTTATTGAAATCTGTATACTGTTCTAGAGTAGTTTCAGTATAATCGACAATTGGGGACTCCCTTCTATGTCTAATGTGTACTAGATGTGTGTTTCTGTGATAATCAGATGGGGCTAGGAAAACAGGTGGCAGTAGGAAAGCAATGTAACAGGTTCCCTCCCAATCGAGGGGCAGACGGACATATGCAGTTTGACCACAAATAAAATAAGAATGACGTGAAGCTTTGAAAACAGATTTCCCACTGTCACTATACTTGATAACAGTAGTACATTCACTATGTCCTACGTGTACAGAACCATAATTACGGACACATAATTCGCCTTTGACAGGTAGTACTGAAATAGCAGGTAAGTCTGGAGTAGTATCAGACTGAACATTCAGGACCATGAAATTCGACGAATAATTACCTAAATTATATACTTCGTTTTCTAGATCTAAACCTGTTCTGTGGGGAAGACCTTGCTTGTCTGGGAAACAAGTACTGTTAAGAAAAGACATATCTGTTGAGGATGACGTTAACGTGGACCATGCTCCACACGAACCATTATGTGAGAATGGATAAGGAAAAAGTGGCAGAACTCCCTTCGGTGTCTGGAAAGGGGGGAGTCGACCACACACCCAACAATTAGTGGCATTGCTGGTCTGGTGTGAATAATGTAACATACGGATGAAAGAATTGTTGCGCATAGCAAGGCGGTAAGAATATTCGTGAGGAGGCAGATCACTAAACGTGTGCTCTACTGTAGCATTAGCAGACATATTTACATGAGGAACTGGAAAATACAGATAGAATGCATAGCTGGTGCAGGAAATCATTATGCTGATGAATAATACGAAACTCAGAAAAACGGTACATCGGTTTGCGTTTAGACTGACTCTCTCACTATGGGGGTCTATTTTATACATGTCAGAAACAGTCTAACCGTTTCACCTAGGGGAGGACTTATACAATCAAACTGACTGACTTATTTTACTAGACCTGAGCTTTAACTTATACTCCTGCTGCGGAGTTTTCTCTAACAAGGAAGGGGTTGTAATAATGTCTTTTGCGGGACAGTCCTTTAAAACAATGTCTTGACAGTTTTTAAAATCCTGGGAATCCTGGGAAATGTTCTTGGAGACGGGTTTCAATCCATTGAAAAGTTTTACATGAGAAAGATGGACCCACCCCTTCCTGCCTTCCAACTTGACGGCAGTACGGGTGGTCAAGAGGACCTGACGTGGCTCCTTCCAACGTGGTTCCAGCGGACTTGATCTGTCAAAATTTCTGATCATCATCAAGGAGCCTGGAACGATCTCGTGCGGTGCCACCTCGGTATTGTCTGGAAATGCGGCGGCAACCTGTGAACGACATGAGTTGAGGGCAGACATCAAGGAAGCTAGGTAATCTGTCAGCATATTACATGAAACATCGGTAATACTTCGGGGTCTAGGAGTACCCCACATGTTAGGGGGGCGGCCGAATACGACCTCATACGGGGACAGACCTGATCTGGAATGTGCGACCATGCGCATATAAAATAAAGCGACTGGCAGAGCTACTAGCCAGTCCACACCTTTTTCCTTACAGACTTTTGCAATGCGGATTTTCAGAGTCTGATTATGTCTCTCGACCAGACCGGCTGCTTCAGGATGGCGTACACAATGAAACTTCCACTGGTACCCTAACAAAAGGGAAACGTGCTTCATGAGTTCAGATGAGAATGGCTGACCGTTATCAGAATATACGACTCTAGGGAGTCCGTATCTAGGGAAAAATTCACGAACCAACTGCTTGGCAGTGGTCGCGACTGTGTAATCTGGGACTGGATATGCTTCTGTCCATCTGGACAAAGCGCATACAACTACAAGGACATACTTGAAACCTCGACATCGCTCCATCTGAATATAATCCATCTGGAGGACCTCAAAAGGGTGGTCAGGGGGCTGGAAACCACCTTGTTCCACCGGGACACTTTTACCTGGATTAAACTGACAACATATCATACAGGTACGGACTTTCTGCTTGGCTGCAGCTCGTAAATGCTTGTTGAACCAAATGTTCTGGATACTGTCTAACATAGCTTTTTCTCCTAAATGTGCTGGACTATGTGCGGTATTGATAATGACTTGAACCATAGAGTCGGGGAGAAACCATGTGGCTCTACCCTTCGTTAACCATCCTTGATCTGTCTGGACCCCTCCTTGTTCAGACCATTTCTTGATTTCATCGGGAGTAGCATGTAACTGGATATCTATGACGTCTTGTGTGGGGTCCTTAACTGTCATGCATGTAATCGGATCTGGAGTATGTGTCATGTTAACTGGAATGTCTGGAGTCTGTGCTGTAAGCTTGGCTGTGCGGTCTGCTAGATCATTACCTTGGGAAATAATGTCAGTAACTTTCGTATGTGCTTTGCATTTCATGATAGCGATGGATGCCGGTAAATGTATGGCATCTAACAGGGCTTGAATAAGGAGACCATGCTGAATCTTGGTTCCATGAGAAGTCATGAAACCTCTCTCCTGAGAGCACTCCGAAGTCGTGTACAACTCCGAATGCGTAACGTGAATCTGTGTAAACATTAACTTTCAGGTTCTTGGCGTGTATACAGGCTTGTGTCAGAGCAACTAGCTCTGCTGCTTGAGCGGACAGGGTATCAATACGGTGTGTTTCAATAACTTCAGTGTCAGTAGTCACTGCATACGCGGCGACTAGTTCTCCTGTACTAGTTCTCATACATGAACCATCCACATAAAGTGTCAGGTCAGGATCTGGTAACGGAATGTCTGTCAGGTCTTGTCTTGGCTTTGTCGTAATATTAACTACTTCCACACAGTCATGTGGGTCAGAATTTGAACTAACTGATGGTAACAGTGTAGCAGGATTCAGGACGTTGCAGCGTCTAATTTCTATGTGTGGCTGGAACAGTGTCAATTCATAACCCGTTAAACGTGCAATTGTCAAGTGCTGAGTTTGAGTTCGGTTTAAAAGAACTTCTACTGAATGTGGGACTTGTACTGTCAGGGAATGTCCTAAAACTATGGAATCACTTTGTCTGATAGCTAGTGCTGTGGCTGCAACTGACTTGAGGCACGCAGGCAACGCCTGGGCGACTGGATCTAATGTGCTCGAAAAATAAGCACAGGGCTTGTATTGTCCTGCTTGATCTTGTGTGAGAACAGATAATGCTGTACCTTCGCGTTCAGTAACGAAAAGTGTAAAAGGCTTACTGTAGTTCGGTGTAGCTAGAACTGGAGCTTGACATAGGGCTTTCTTTAACTCGTTGAAACTAAGTGTATGTTCAGATGTCCAAGGGAGGACAGTCGATACGGCTGCCTCCTGTGTCGTTAACTGTATCAGTGGCTTGGCTAGAAATGCATACTGGGGAATCCATTGTCTACAATAAGAAGTAAGGCCGATAAAGGCACGTACCTCCTTCTGGGTTCTGGGCTGGGGAAGACTCGCTATTAACTGGATACGGTCGGGTGTCAACTGCCTACCCCTCTTGGACAGCAAGTGTCCTAAGTATACCACTTGCTGGACACAGAATTGAAGCTTCGAAGGTGACACCTTGTGCCCCATCTCGGCTAGAAAATACAGAACTGTAAGTGACGCTCGTTCGCAGTCACGTTCAGAACGGGCTGTGATCAGTAGATCATCGACATACTGGAGCAGGGCAGTGTCAGTTGGCATGTGAATGTTGTCTAGTTGTCTCTTAAGTGCTTGACTGTAAATACTAGGGCTTTCTGTGAAACCTTGAGGAGCGCGTGTGAACATATAGCTCCTTCCATTTAAACAAAATCCGAAAAGAAACTGGCTGTCTGGATGAATTGGAACACTAAAAAATGCATTCTTAAGGTCTATGACAGTGAAAAACATGGCTTCGTAATCAATAGCGGTTAACAGGGAAGAAATATCTGGGACAACTGGGTACTGAGGAATAATACATTTGTTAAGCTCTCGTAAATCAATCACTAATCGATATACTGGGGGTGCATTTGGATCAGTACGTTTCATGACTGGAATGATCGGAGAATTACATACATTGGAGTCAGTTTCTACAACTACTCCTTGAGCCATGAGCTCATCTATAATTTTGGATAAGGCTGCTACAGCCTCAGGTGGCAATCTGTACTGTCTGATTCGGGGTAACACTACACCTGGTTTGAGAGTCACACGATGGGGTGTGATTTGCATGTAACCTACATCAGTTGGACCTTGCGCCCATAAGTGCTGCGGAACATTAGACAATCTTGAATCAAAATCTCGTAATACATAGTGACCCTTAAAGTCACGTAGGAACAGACGTATTCCCTCTGGGGAACAGCAAATAACTGCACCTAATTCTTTCAGTGTCTTAATGCCTAACAGGTTTTCTGGACATGACTTAGTAAGTAACAGATCAGTAGTACGGGACAATGGACCTACTTCTAGAGTGACTGGCTTTGATATCTCGTTAACGATGGGTTTTCCTGAAAATCCAAGGGAAACATTTCTTGAGCCTGAGAGCGGAGCCCCTGGAACTTCGGCATGACTAATTGTGGTCCTACTTGCCCCTGTATCAATCAAAAACTTTCTGTCTTTCCCTAATACTTGACTGTGAACATAGGGACCTTCTTGATCTACAGGTATCTCGATGAGAGGCAAGCCTACCTCCCTCTCTAGGCTGTTTCATGAATATGGCTGGTACTCTGGATACTCAGACTGTGCATACTGGTACATCTGCGATGTGACATGCTGTGTTGCAGCTATAGGCTGCGGTGCGGGAACTGTCTGTTGTGCATTCTGTGACTGAGGAATCTGTGAAACTTGTTCTTGTCTAGGCGGACGTGGTCTTTCTTTAGTCTTACCAGTAGCTATGTTGTGTTTCAGGACTGCACACTCATTTATAAAATGACCTGGCTGTTTACAATAATTGCAGTTCCCTTTAACGGGAGCTGCAGGATGACTGGCTTGATTCGGACCCCTCTTCTGACTGTCTTGAGGAACAGATTGTGCAACTAGCACTTTCATTTTCGTGTCTTTCATACGTTTTCTTTCGTGCTCTTGCTCTTCTCTGATTCTATTCTGGTGGTACTGGAGCATCTGGAGCATCTGGGACGGAGTATTTGCTTGCCAGGTGCTTTCGACTTTCAAAACTCGATTTTTAATTTGTGGACTTGAATTCTCGACTAATTTAGTAACGAATAGGTGAGGGTATGACTCACTACTTGTCTTGAGACCACTATTGATACTGAAACATTTCTCAAATCTAGAATAAAAATCACTAATATCTTCATCTTGTTTCTGTTTACAGGCTGAGATTGCATCCCAGTCTTCTTTTCTCGTTGTCAATAATCTGGGTAAAACTTGAATCAATAATTCTGGTAATTCTTTACATTTATCTCCAAGACCGGTACCTGGTACTCGTGCCTTGTCTTCAGCTTCTAGAGCTGTCCAATCGATCTTTTTCTCTCCCACCTCCCATTCTTTTTCCTTTAACTTTTCATACACCCCTGCGGGCAGCAGGACTTTTAACATTTTAATGATATCTGGGTAAGTGTATTCTCCCATACGGAGCATGTCTTTTAATTCTCTATGGAACCCTGCTGGATCTTTGTCATGACAGGGAATTAATTTCTTCATTTCAAGAAGTTCCATCTTTGAAATCGGAGTGTATACAAACACTCGTTGCATTTCGCCACCCGTCCCTCTGACTGGGTGGACTTCTCGTAACGGATTCTGTCTGTCTATGTAGAATGGCTTATTTTCTGGGGGTGAGACATGAACAAAATGCGGGTTCAGGAACGTTCTATATTTGTGGCGCTGTTCTAGAATGACACTAATTAAATCGGTACCTAGACCTCTCCATCTATACTGGAGTAACTCGTTCAGGACATCGTGTAACGGGCCTGGATCAGAGTGCTGACCCTCATACAGAGTAATGAGGTACTGGATCATATACATACCCACCAGTCGTTGCTCGGCTGGGGGCAGTTTCAGAAACATTTGTGCCACTATTTCGTCTGGAAAAGTGGTAGAATCAGTAATCCATCGGACTGCTGATCGGGCTAGTTCTTGTTCATGCATAGTACTTAATTCGCTATAACCGATTCGTGAATTCAGAATGTGATCGGTAGCTTAAAATACTTGTTCTAGAGAACCTTGTTCTGGTGCTGGATGATGAAAAATAGACTTGTGTTCTAGACGTAAATGGCGATCTGGAAATCTGGATTTTCCTACATACGCTATTCTGTCGGAATTCTCGTCTTCCTCTTCAGGATCAGAGATACTTTCTTTCTCGCTTACTTGTGCTGCTTTACGCTGTTCGTGTAACCTTATTATTTCTTTACGGATTTTCTTGTACATACTCTCCATGGCACTGACGGTCTTGTGCTTACCCTCGGCTATATTATCACTCCACCTTGTCAGGATTCTCATTTCGGCGGGATCTTTAGACGGGTAATCTTGTTCTCTTATTAGACAATTGATCAGGAACTTTAATATCATGAGCTGGATCTCGGCTTTCCTTTGAAACATAATCTCGCCAATACTTTCTGGATCATCCCCTGTACGGATGAAACGATATATTCTGTCTAGATCTTCTTTCATATTCGGTAAGGTGACTAGATACTCGGTCACCCTCCTTACACGTAAGGAATATAAAACCATATTATACTCGCCTGCGACCGGATCATAGACACATTCGTTAAGGGCTTGTCTGATTTCTGTGACAGACTTATTACTTTTAGGAGTACGCTGTGATGCTTGAGCATGTAATTCGAGTGCTGATAAACGTTTGTGTGGCGGTGGGGTTTGAGGAGTAGCTCCTCCTGCGGCCCCTAGACTGGAGTCGTCTACTGAGGCTCTACGTCCTGGCAGAGTGGGAAATGGAACTGTAGGCTGGACCGGGGGTACCGTAACAGGTACTCCGGTGTCTGGAGGAGCGGGAAGTGCCTGATTTGCAGGGACTGGCGGAGCGCGAACAGGATTTGCATATTCGGGGACTGTGTCGTCCAGATAGGACGAAATAAAAATATCAGCTGCGGTCGGTTTGTGACGTAGCTTGGTCGGAATTAATGGTGGCGGGAAATTACTGGATGCCTCTGGGGTCGCTTTTGGCAAGCCCTCGGCAAGAAGAGGATACATACCCTTAATGAGGGCATGCCTCTGTCTGTCTGACTGTTCGGCTTTGACTTGTGCACCTATCTCGATTAATTCTCTTTCTTGGGCTCGTTCTTGGGATTCTCTACTTAACTCTGACTTTCTGACTTCCTTTTCGGTTCTTTTATGAGCTTCTTTACGCCATAACTCGATGGCATCTTTCTGTGACTGTCTGGCTTTCTTTTTCCATAATGCTTCTTCTACTCGCATGATACATTCGGCATCCCATGTACCCGATACGGGCCATCTATACTTTTCTTCTAACTGTTTGGTATACTCTACCCATAAATCTAGATACAGTATGGCGCTTATGCCATGTTTCTGATACATAAAATGACCTGGACTGTCCCTAGGTGGGACAGGAACCGCTTCCTCTAACAGACCCTTTCTAGTTTTTAACTGTCGTAATCTTGAAAAGAGCGGCATTGTAAACTTGAATCGGAACACAATACAATACACGAAGAACAATAACAATTGGGAAAACAATTCAGGCATACCACGACATTGGAAATACATTAAACAATATCATAACATAACAGTTCGAACAGAATATTACCTGAAAATACTGAGAACAGAAATACAAGAATTTTCTCGAGAACGGAACAGACTAGAATTACTGGATGCACTGCTGTAACAGTACGGAACATACCGGTCCCATAAAGGGACGCATCAAGACCCGTATCCACCTAGGTGAACACTTAGTTTGTGAGTCTGGGCACCACCAACCCACGGACCAGGAGTCAATTTAGATTGGTCCTGTCTAGATACTACCCCAGCAATGGTACTCACCGGGCAGCACGGAACGGAAAGCCTCGGACGGGACTGGACTGCTACGACGACGGACTTCGGACTTCAGTTACGGGTGGGCCTCCGGATACCTCGGACCTTGGACTCTCGGCTTGGGCTCTGGTCGGGACTCGCCGCGTTCCTCCACCGTCTCGTTTGGATGCTGGACCGCCTCCTCCGTCTCCTCCGTGGGCCTGAGGGATACTTGAAGCAGAAATATCTGCACGTGGCCGGTATGGTTCCGTCACGGCTGCAGAGGGTCAGGGGGTCGGCGTGGCTTCACCGACGCGTGGGGAAAGGGCAAGTCCCTGTTCGGGCGCCATTATGTGGTAAATAAATAAATAATACCCTATTTTTGACTAAGCATATAGTATAACAGATAGCTCAATAAATAAGAGTCAAGATTCGAGGTAGTAGGAGTTTCTGCAGGTTTATTACAGCATAAGGACAGGATCAGGACAACCTGCATAGGAACAGAGTGACAGGGCCCAGCAGGACAACTGGGGCCCAGCAGCTGCCGGGGCTTGATCTGGGATGAGCGCGCTAACTTTTAATAACAATACATTGACTTATATACATAGCGCAAACACATAGCATTACATTGCAGTAGGCGTAGCAGTGGGTGGAGCAAAAGGCGGGACGCGTAGCAGTCGCGAGAGATAACAGTAAAAGTAGGTGTAACTGGGAGTATACATAGACATGTGATGCAAACATAACAGAATATGTCATGAAATGGGCGGAAACATAGGAGGGGGCTACCTAAGGAGCCGGGACCTCTAACCTAATGGTGCGCGAAAATTGGCAATGGCGTGTTACTAGGAGAAGCTGGGGGCTATGAACTCTGTGCTAGGAGCAGAGACTAGAGTCTGGAGGGTCGGAGCGACATGTACCTAAACCCTATCTGGTATCTGATGTTTAGGGAACATGTTGATATAAACTAGGAGTCATGAAGGGAAAGGCTAACTTGATTCTAAGGCTGGACCATGCATTATTCTACATGTAGTGCGTGATGAAGAATACTAAATGACCATTAAATACAGTATTTCTCTAACATGGAGACGAGAAGGCTAGACAATGACGGAAACTATTGATGCAGTTCAGTAGCTTAGGAATGCAGAGAAGAAGGACTGAACTGATAGCTGGAATCATAACATACTCTTGGCAGACTCAGAGGCAGAGCCAAGCTACACCGGGCACTGCGAGGCAGGAAGTAAGTGAAGGGTCGAGGATACAGGTGGGGGCTGTACCGCTCCTCAGCGAGGCTTTCAGGAGACAGGAGCTGAATCTGATGTCCGGGCCCTTTTGAGGCCTGGAAACGGGGACTTTATAATGAAATAACGTGCACACTGGGAAACGTGGCAATATAACTTTACATAGGCCTGATATTCGTAGTATTCACGAAGACTGGAAACTAGCATACTAAAGGTGGACACAACTGGAATTGCGTCATTAATCGGACATGGGGAATAACATATGCATATTGGTCATGCACACATAACATATGATGGATGAGGCGTAGGGACACAGAACATGGCAAAATTTACTTTTCCACAACATGACGACAAGCATCAAACACGTTTTACTAAACAATGCCTCAAAAAAAAGGTTAGTCACAATTTAGTTGTTTTTTCCCCAAATATCATTCTTTGTCTGCAATTTATTTTGAAAGCATTTAATCACCAATCTTGCTTCAATACATTGGTATGCAAGCGTTTGCATATAGTCTGTATTCTGGGAATTGTATAAAAGGCCTCATTTATACGTTTTGCAAATAGGTGTACACATTTTAATACTGGAACTGTATAGCTCACGCCATTTCCAGTGCTTTCCTTAATAGTAAAAGCTTTACATCAATGAATTGTGTATATAAGTTCAAACAACTTCACGTATGGATACGAATCTTGCAGCAGCTGCTGTCAATGCTCTTATAAGATCCATACTGTGGTAATTGGCAGCCAACGTTTTGTGCTGCAGGGGGTTGGGCCTATTTGTCCCCCAGACAAAAGTATGAATAAGTGTCCTTCAAGCCCTTCCTATTGCCACCAAACAGTAGGGTTCCTCAGTTCTACATTCTGAGGAGAAATTCCCTGCGACAAAGGGCAGTAAGTAAATATGTCGATTCCCATGAGGGAGTCTGGGAAGCATAAGTTTTGATGCTCTGATTGAGATTGGCATCAGAAACCCAGGTTTCTAATTGTACCATCAAACTTCACCAACATTGATTGATAATGGACAAGTCCCCTCTGAACGAGTCCATTTTACCATCAGCCAAAACTGGGAGTGCCTCGAAACAGGTTAATCAAGAGTACACAAAATTGAAACCAGTATAAAACACTAGGGACCGATGATCCATTGGTACTAAGCCTTACCTTTTTCACTCACACCCAATTAAAAATTAAAAATAAACTTACCAGCTGGCCACCGCACCTCAGTCCTCTTCCTGGCTTCTCCTGTGTAAAAAGGTGAAACCCGGGCTCCCAGGGCCCCCATAGCAAATCAACGCTTGATTGGTCTGAGCGCTGTGGTTCGGCACTCAGCCAGGGAATCGGAGCCTAGGTAAGCTCTCCACACAGGCTATAATGCAGCCTGCACAGAGAACATGCAAATGTGCAAGAATGTTCGGCTGCGAAAAGCAGTGCGGCGGCGCTCCTACCCTGTAGCGGAGCAGCCACTGGAGACTGCTCAAAAAGTCGCACTCATGGAATGCTTCACACAAGAAAAATGTAGTGCTTTGAAAAGCAAGCAATGGAAGCAGACATACCAACCAAAACAATGGCGAAGATGGGATACTCCATGGAAAAGCCAACCCAAGATTAACAAGCTGGGGCACTAATAAGAAACAGGCAAATGAGTGAAAATGAAAGCCAACCAGTGGCAAGCAATGGGCTGGATCAAAGTCCTCTGTTCACAGTAGACCACAATATTTCTTGCAAGACAGCACATGCACTGCGCCTAGTAGGCTCGACCTAGAAAAGCACTTTAGGTTATGACAATTCTTGGATTGGCCTTGTCCTGCTGCAGACTCTAAAGTTATTAAATCACTACTTTGAGCTTGAATTGTGTTAAAAATTATTAGAGTAATATTGGATATAAATCAGTTTAACTTATGAAAGCAAAACTCCATCCACCTGGATTGGGGGTAAATAGTGGTTGAATCTCCAACACATAACATTAATAGTACAAATGTTTTAATTGTACACAAACCTAAGACTAGAAGAGTACTGTTAGAATTGGGGGTCTCTGGTTGGCACAGGTATGCACTTGTGACAAACAGGAACCCTCTCCTCTAGTCAGGGCAAGGGAACTACCTCCTTAAGAATAACCCCTGCTCACACTTTAGGTTGCGTGGCGCGAGCAGTCAAGGCTAATCCTCAGGGCGCATAGTCAGTTAAGCATTTATGATGATACACAGTAAGAATGACCCCCCCCACAAATGGACACTAGGATGTAATTTGTATCAAAAATACTGGTACTTTATGCAAAAAACTATTAGATATGCTGCAATTACTATCACAAGACAAATAACGCTACCATAATATGGCCACAGTGCTTAGTTAGTAATTAGAGTTCCTTTGTGGGTTTTACCAAGGCTAGTTGCTGGGTCTCGTGTGCTCCGCAGACACTGGTGATTTGACCTGCTGGTTCATGTTCACAAACCGGGAAATAAAACGGTTTGGACCCTGAATCTGATAGTGGCACAATGGGCTTGGTGTTGGATGTGCCCGGCGCTGCAGGTGCGGGGCATACTTCTGAAGTACACCGGGATGAAAACAAGTGTACGGCTGGCGTACTTCGCTGGATACACGTTTGGGAGAAGTCAAGCGTACTGTCAGCGAATGCAATGTGCCCAGCGGACGCGGCGTACTTCTCTGTGGGGTACTCCTCGGTGTACGCTTCAAGCGTACTCTTTGCGTGGCGTACTCCGCGGGGTACGCTCTGTTAGTGCAAGAGTACAGGGGACTGGCGTACCCTTCGTTGTACGCGCTAGGGATCACACAACGGACTGCTGGGGTTAACAGGCACCCAGCGGACGTGGCGGACGGGGAGAGAGTACGGCCTTTAAGTTGGGGGACAACAGAGTAGGCGTACCACACGGGCACATTAATGGCGGGCACGGCCAGTACCGGCGGCTGTCTCAGGTGCGGTGCGGACGTTTCCCCCTACGCGCCTTACCTCTCGTTGGATTCACAGGGGATCAAAAGCGGGTGGCTTCGAGGCTCCTGAGGGGTGCGGCCGGTCCCTACAGGCGTACGGGCTGGCTGCACCTCGCACAGGACTCCGGCTTTCAGCGGCCAGGGGCAGTGCGGCCCGAGGAGAACAAAGGGTGCAGGATGCGGGCGGCCCAGGTGGAGCGGGGCACGGCTCAGCAAGGAGCGGTGCGGCTCAAGGCAGGGGCGGCCAGGCAGGAGCCGCAAGGGGCAGGATGCGGGCAGCCCAGGCGGAGCGGGGCATGGCTCAGCAAGGAGCGGTGCGGCTCGAGGCGGGGGCGGCCAGGCACGAGCTGCCAAGGGGGGGGGGGGTCGAGGCACACTTCAGGCGAGGCCCCGGCAGCAAGGAGAGGTCAGGCTGATCGTCGTGAATCGTCAGGGGAGGCAGGATGAGCCCAATGGTCCCGGGGCTCAGGTCAGGGGGCTAGCTCGGGTTCAAGCCCTTGGACAATAGTTCCGGGCACAAGTCTGCAAAGTCCCCTTGGGTCTTCTCCTCTTTCAGTGTAGCAAGGCACCAACTGCAGTCCAAGTCCCCAGGTCAGGGACAGTCCTTCCAGCTTCTCAGGGTCCTTCTCCTCAGGCAGAGGTTTGTCGTGGTTAGAACAGGATCTGATTTCTTAGGAGCAGGGCTCCTACATTTATAGTCAGTTTCTTTTATCTTGTCAGGCCAGGGGGGCCTTTGCATAGTCCTTTTCAGCACTGGAGCACTTTGTTGTGCAGACTCTGCCTTCTCCTTTCAGTGTGTGGGGCAGGGACAGCAGACGCTCCGCAGGAGGTGGAGCCAGCATTGAGATGACAAGTACAGCCAGGAGCACTTTGTTGACAGTCCTCCCTCTTCCTGGGCTAGGTGTCGGGCAGAGTCATCAGTCACTCCCCAGGAGGTGGAGCCAGCATTGTGGTGGCAGAGCACAGCCCTATTCAGAGTCAAGGGGCACTCCCACCAACCACCTTGGTGTAATCCCTCCATTCACCACCGGTCATCCCCAGCCCTGTCACTCACAACCCAGACAGCAGATACACATCCTGGCATAGGCGGGCTGAAATGGTTAGGCAAGCAAATGCTAACTTTCTAAAAGTAGCATTTGCAAACCCAGGATATTAAAATAAACTTTACTAAAATAAGTATTTTATTATTCTGAGTTCAGGCATACTAAACTTGACCTTCTACCATGTTCCCTGAGCCTGCTGGGATTATAGGGTGTAATAATTCCAGCTGCCCATCTTGGCCTATGAGAACAGGTAGCCTTACAATGGTGAAAAACGAAAATGGCTGTAATTCACTATTAGGACATGCCACACACATCAGGGCTTGTCCTTTATGCTTACAACGCACCCTGCCCTTGGGCCTACCATAGGGGTGACTCACATGAAGTAAAGGGAAGGTTTAGAGGCTGGCAAATGTGCACTTGCCCAGCCAGCATGACAGTACCAGACTGAACGCAGGTTCTGCAATGGCAGACCCTAGATATATTTTAAAAGGCTGCTTCTGTGGGTGGCGCAACCAGCGCTGCAGGCCCACTAGCAGTATTGGCATTTACAAGCCCTGGCACTCCTGGTGCACTTTACTTGGGACTGACAGTAAATCCAATGCGTCAATCATGGAAATCAATTATAGGTACAGTTTACATTGGGAGCACTTGCACTGCAGCACGGATTGGCCGTGGCGCAGTACCCTGAGTAGCGAACACCATCAAAACATCTGAGGCACATCAGCAAAAACTGGAAGGGAGACTCACGCCAAGGTGCCAGGTCTAACAAGTACATTCGGTTCAGTTTACTAGTTACAGGTGTTGCCTGAAACTAAATGGAATTGCTCAATCAACAAAACTAAACTAAGTGCGGTGGTAGTATCAGTCTTCCGGACTCGTGCTTGCAAAAACAACCAAACGTGTGAATGGTTTATAAGAACTCCCTACACTCCACAGTGACGAAAATGGCCTAGTGCCAGGATTTTAAGATTAGCCTGTTCACTTTGGGGTGTTTTCACAGTGATGGTCCATTTAGAATGATATAGTTTTGACCCTCAATGCAAATTTTACAAAATAAGTAACATTTCCTGCTATTAACGCAAAACTACCAATTGCTACAAAACTAAAACAGCCCACGGTTACACTGCAAACTACAGACATGTACTTCATGTATGTTGATTACATCTCGCTGAAGAGACCTTCACTCTTGTGCTCCTAAACACCAAATCAATCCTGCCAGAGAGTTTCACTAGCGAGTGTTCACTTAGGCATGGCATTACTGATGAGTCCAAACCCCATAGCAAAAGCAACAGTTCACCCTCAGTTCTCTTCGTCTAATTATCACCTCACTTGCACAAATGTGATCTTTTTTATTATCAACATATATAAATGCATGCAACGCCCAAACATCATAAATTTCAAGAAATAGTAATACCTGGGCATTTTATTCTCTACTCATTGAGTTTCCCTACTGCCAAGATGCCTTATGGGCAAAGATAATAAATATCATCCAGTGATATACTGCAATTAGGAGTAGAGAAGCCGGTGCATTTACTAGGTGTAAAAAATAGCACATCAAGGGTAGGACATTGACAAAAATCTGAACACAGGAGTACCCAGAAGAACTTTCTGGCAGTCTGACTGATGAATGGAACGATTTCCAACTTCAAAAACCTATTCAGGTCAACAACTTATTAACCCACAGGTATAAGTCATGCATGTCAGTGGTTTTGCGGGCTAGAGCTTCAAGCTCTACCTAGAGCCTTCACCAGTGTTCTACATATTCAATTTCAGCCAGCATGGAGCCACAAGCTAGATATATCATACAAGTATCTCAGTGTTGCAAAGAAGTACAAACATATGGTGGACAAAGACCAATCTGGTGTCAGTCGCATACAACCTGCAGTCCATATCTCCAGAATATCCACAGGTCATCTAATACAAACTGCGATGGAATCTCACATAGGACGCCTTGAGCCCCTTTGGATTCAAACCATAGAATGTAAGAGAACATGCAGACGGACAGGACTTCATAATCCAGCAAATTTCTTTATTCCCATCAAATAGCCACACAACCAGCAATACGAAAAGTAGAGACAGAGTCCCTGCTTAAAATGTGTCACTTGTTTATGGAGCACAGAAATTTTGGACATGAATATTAAGTCGCCCGACAGGGGTCAGAGTTGCATAAATGTTTCTCCAATATTTAATCCTTCATAGATTCAAATGCTTAAATCATCTGTTGTTGAGCTGAGTCTTCCACGTTAATTGTAACTAGTAGTACAACTCTATTGGTCTTATACTGCAAGTACATATCCCATAGGATTGTGTAGCATTTTGCATCATTTTGAGAACAACCAAAGTTCAACCAATCAGAAGGAAGGTTCTGTCACATTCCTTCTGTCTAGCGCACCACACCTAAGATTTCTTACTGCATTTCGTGTGAGAGGGAGGCTCCCTGAGCTCTGCTCAGCTAGCTCTTCAGAAGTTGATACTGTCGCATCCGTGACCTACAGGTGAATTTTATCTAATTTGTGTATTAACTGGCTGCCTAAACACTACTGACAGAATTGTGTAAACATGTCAGAAGGTTAAAAAAAGAAGTTTGTTGTGACCATATAAGACCTGTGAAAAATTAGGCTTTTCTCTGAAGATTCTCACAAGGAGTGCTTGTACTAACATCACAAACCCAAAGACTTCAGAGTTTTTGCTGTTAATGTTCGGCAGAATTAGCAAACTCTTACGACAGAAGCAGGATTATTATGGTTTCAGTAAAAGAATGTCTGAAACTCCAGTCTCTGGAGATTACATTTTTTTTCTTCTAATGTTAAGACGACATTGAAGAGGGAAAGACCTGGAACATCTGTCAGCCAACTAAAAAGCTTCATAAAATGGCAGACAAAAAGAAACCAGAACAGGAAAAGTTAAGTTCATCAGCACCTCAAGGATCAACAAAAGAAAACTCGGAACCATCAACACCTTTTGAAAGAGCAATAGATTCTACTGAAACTAAGCCCCCAAGCTCAGAGTCTAAGCTAAAATCGGGAAAGGTGCTAATTAAATATTCACTGTCGCTAGGAAAGATGCCGATGACATGAACAACGTCTGTTTACGGCACCTTGAAAGACTCATATTGATGTATTTGTCGACAGCAAGATTGTCCACGTCACTATCCTAGTCAACACAGAACACTGCTGCAATGCCATTATCACCGAAGGACACAGTCAGCGCTGCCACCAATGCCTGTTCCAATGACAAAAGAGAAAAATCAAGTTGTTGAAGGTCAAGTTTTTATCCTCTTGTACAATTATGTCGACGAACTGTCGACCGTTATTGTCGAATCACTTCTAAGGACAGAACACCTTTTCCACCAGTGAGCTTTCTAGAAATGGGAGGATTGTAAGAGGATGATTAAGGGCCATTTGGAGATGCAACAAGTCTAACACAATTACATGTAAAATGCCAACACAATAACGAAGTTGAACAAGATTAATCGGTATATTCGCAAGTTGATTTTTCATTTAAAGACAGACAAGGTAGGGATAAAGCATATGAGGAATTCCTAGAGTTTTATCCTTAGGAGGAAGTCCTTGATGAACAACCCTTACAAGAAGCAATGATGCAAGTGCCTGTAGCGCTGGGGACAGATCTCTGTCTAATGTTAAAGGACTATTATAAAACTATTGCCAAAAAGGAAGCTTCACCTTTAAAACATTCTAAGATGGAATTAAGTAATTCCTATAATATAATAGGGACCACAACCAATAAGGGCCCTAACTAAAAACAAGCATCAATATATTATCAATAACTGCTCGTTAGTATCAGTGTTGATCCACTGGCACATTTTTAATATGTTGACAACAAATAGACAGCCATTATGCTGTAATTAGAACAGGTGAACGATCAACACAAGTTCAGCCTCTGTCGTAGAAGTTTATCGGCAAATATCGACCACTTTCCCAGAATGCTTGTGTTGATCGTTCACCTGTTCTAATTACAGCATAATGGCTGTCTATTTGTTGTCAACATATTAAAAATGTCCTTTTCCATCGTATAACCAGAATATACCCACTATACCATCAAATTAAGGGCTATTTAAATATAAAGTCCCAGCCTCTGTCGTAGAAGTTTATCGGCAAATATCGACCACTTTCCCAGAATGCATGTGCCAGTGGATCAACACTGATACTAACGAGCAGTTATTGATAATATATTGATGCTTGTTTTTAGTTAGGGCCCTTATTGGTTGTGGTCCCTATTATATTATAGGAATTACTTAATTCCATCTTAATCAAAGATGGTATGGGTCGTTGGACATTATCTATTTAGGTGGCTATAACAACTGCTCAAATATACTAAAATAAGTTGTGACTTGTCTAGCAAATACTAAATGCTATTACAAGCAGGGAAGATTGATTTATGTTTAGTTTTAAAATTGTCGAATTATGTGATTTTTTAATGTTAAAGAAGTATTATGTAAATAAACAAGTTATTATAAGTCTCTTATGTTGATTATATTATGTATTTCAGAAACAATCTGTGGCTCCTGAAGAAGGCGTTTCCTTAAACGCCGAAACGCGCGGAGAAAGTATTGATTGCCACCCCCCTCCCTCAATTTTAATATTGTATAGTGAATTTTTAGTAATGCAATAATTGTTCATTTGTTACTGTTTATATAAATATTACACATGTAACAATTTTAAAAGAAATACTATTAAAAAGAACGGAGTTTAATAAATTTGTAGGTTCTTTGTACCTTTTCTTCCCTTTTTGCTTGTTATGAATGTTAACATATTACACACACAGTTTATTGCCCTGTCCCATGAACTATCATTTTTGAGCAGGGGGTCCTTGTTGTTTACACTATATGCAACCTCCTAATGTGCCCTGATTCTTGCTGCTGACCCTGAACATCACGCAGCTATACCCGTGGTGGCGGTGGGCACCTTTTGAAGCTGTGTCACCCTTCCCCGCAGTGGTTCTCTGGTCCGATCTTGGCTGGTTGGCGAGTGCGAAGATGGCAGCAATGGCGGACCGGGACAGATGCACGCAGTGACTTCTACTTCGTGGGGCCCCCCTTTCTTTAAAACCCGTGCCCTAAACCCCCCCGGGTCGGACTAGTCTGTGGCCGGTGGCGGCGGGCGCAGCGGCACCGCGGGACCCCCCGTCATCTCCTTGTTTCGGAGCCTGCTTTGACTTGTCCGCTAGCTTGGGGGCGGAGCCCCAATCGAGGCCCCGGCTTGCAGCCTATCTGCGGCAGAAACCCGGACGGGACCGCAGGAGCGGGACGGCTGGAGGTGTAGGTGGCCTTGGACCCCCCCAGGGAGACTCAGCGGCCGGCCAGATCCAAGCGTTGCAAGACAGCAGGATTGGGCCCCATCTGGTTGCGTGGACCCGGACTCCATAACGTGGCGCTTCTTGCCCCCCCCCCACCCCCAGTAGTCCTCCTTCGTGACTAAATTTGCGGCAGGAGCCGGCGCTGCCGTCCCGCAGTGTGGAGGCCCTGACTCCTCCCTTCTGGAGCATTGGAGGTGAGTGATTGTTGGTCAAGGTGAGGGGCTGGGATCCTGACCCCCACCCCTGCGACCCACCTGGAGTTAAGAGGCGGCAGAAAGGGACACGTTCCGATGAGACGCACAGAAAGCTACCGACTTACCACCCTGGGCTTGGATCAAGTATTTTGGGGCTGGGTTGGACCCTTCTCTCTCCCCCCCCCCCCCCCCCCACCGCCTCCAGAAGTGCGCGATAGACTCGGCGGGCCCCCCTGCCTCTTGCCGTGGAAGCTCAGAGTGAGGCCTTTTCCCTGCGGGCCCCCCCTCCCTGCTATCAGTTGGGGCTTCTTTCATCTGGCTGGAAGTGACAGTGATTGGTGGACCCCCTTCCGGAGGTCTCGTGGTGGACGTCAGTGCGTCCTTGTGACGGTTGCCCAGCCCTGGGGATCGGCTGGCGAACACTGCGGAGTAATAGCGACACTGGACCTTCAATTGCCGGCAGACGGCGTTGTTTAGTGGTGAGGGGGACGGCACTGGCACCGCTTTGCCACTCTCGCTTCGACACTTCCCCCCCCCCCCCGCACCAGCACCGCATTAGGCGCGCAGTCATCTGCGTTTAACTGGCACGTTATTTAAACGCAAGCACGTTTACGGTCTAATTCGCACGCATACCCCTGTTTATTTTACATTATGTTTATTCGACAACACTTTGAACCACCACTATTCAACCATTGTAACCACGAATATACAGTAAACGAACACATTACGTTTTATCACAGAGCACGTCGGTGTCCCAATGGGATTAAGGAACCTTTATTATCCTGCTTTTTATTCACACATTCACTTTGAGTCTTTAATTATATGAGCGTTACAACTACATATCGTCTTTATTTTAGATGCTCCCCGACGAAGGGCGGTGGCCCGAAATGCATTGGAGCGGGATCCAATAAAATGCATCTTTGAGCTTGGATTGTTTCTGGGAAAACTTTATAAATGGATATGAACTGAATACCATTTTCCGAAAAGAAAAAGAAAATAAATAATGGTTTAAACATATTTACCATTTTTGTGAATATTTTGGAGGAACACCAGACTGAGTGCCTTAGGGATGCCATCAATGTTCCATTGATCGCACTGTTTTCATGGTTTGCTACCGATAGAGGACACAAAGGCGATGTGTTGTTACAGATGTTAGCGCTCCCCAGCTGGCCCCAGTGTCTATGACCCTGCTTACCTGGAATGTGCATGGGTTGGGGGATAAAATTAAACGTGGGTTGGTATCCCAGTATATCTGCCGGAAGGCACCTGCTGTAGCATTACTCCAAGAAACGCATTTGATAGTGTCAGCGAGCAAAGCTGTGGATCCTTGGGGCTACATAATGGTGGTACATTCGGAGTTTTCTGCGGGCTCCAGAGGTGTCGGCATTTTGGTTAATAAGCGGTTCCCATTATTCATTCAGCGGGTTTGGAGATGCACGCAGGGGCGGTTTGCAGCTGTCTCATGTCAATGGGAGGGGGAAGAGATTCAACATTGTGTCGGTATATATCCCGCTGGCCCTCCATTCTGTAGCTCTTCCTGCCCTTAGTGCTTTTCTACTGACCGTGCCGGCAGGGGAACTCATCTTGGGGGGGCGACTTTAATGCGGTTCTTAATGCAGAACTAGACTGCCATCCGTCTAGATCACAGAGCCGGGAACTCTCGTCTGGGGGGATTTTTAGACGCGCTTGGCCTGACTGACTGATGAGGTATTAACATCCTGCTGACCGTGGATACACTTTCCACTCAGGAGTCCACGGTAGTCTCTCTCACATTGATTATTTTTTCCTCTCCGCTGATGGCCTTCCCCACTTGACTGACACAACGATAGGCGCCCGAGGCATCTCTGATCATTCACCAGTTGCTATGACATACCTCCTACGTTAAGGCACGGAAACGCATTTTTCCAATATTCCCTGGTTATTTGCAGATTCCTAAAATCCAGAAGGAACTCATTACAGCCACGAGAAACTATTTTCACGAAACTGCAGACTCCGTCTGCTCGCCAGGTGTCCTGTGGGAAGCCTATAAGACTGTGCTGAGGGGGCAAGCCATTGCATCAATTACGGGACATAAGAGGGCAGCTAGAAGTGTGCTAGATGGGATGGAAACCGATTTGGCCACGCTGCAATCGCAATACGACACTGTCCCCACGGCGGAGACGGCACGGTTGCTGCGCCTTAAACAATGTGAACTCACCCCGTATCAGCGGGAGCAAGTTACATTGCGGATTCAGCGTGCGCAACACACTGTTTATGAAGTGGGAGATAAGGCAGGGAAGCTCTTGGCATGGTTGGATCAGAAGGAGAGGGCTCAGAAGACGATAGCGCAGCTCCACACCCCCGAGGGCGTAGTTGTCACCGCCCCCGTTGACCGTGTTGCTACCCTAGCTGACCACTATGAGCAAGTCTACACCTCATCCTCACTCATTTTGACGGAAGAGGCGCAAACATATTAAAGACATAAAAATGCCGTCCCTCTCGGAGGACGATGCCTTGCTGTTGGAATCTGATTTCACAAAGGAAGAGGTCGCGGCTGCGATCCACTACCTGCAATCAGGCAAGGCAATGGGACCCAATGGGATCCCCGTTGAGGTATATAAGCGAGTATCCGACTTAACCGTCCGCCACCTCTTAGCTATGTTTGTGGATAGCTTGAGCAAAGGGGAATTGCCTCAAGATCAGCGGATTGCCACAATTGTTGCAATACCGAAACCTGGCAAACCCCCGGACGAATGTATTTCCTATCACCCGATCTCCCGGATTAATGCCGAAGCCAAGGTTTTATCCAAAATGATTGCCAATCGGATTACCCCACATTTGGAGTCCTTGATTCATCCGGACCAATCTGGCTTTATGCCAAATAGAAGCCCTGCTCTTAATCTGCGGCGAGTTCATGCGGTGATGGCACAGGTCCCAAATCTCTCTGAACCCGCGGTAGTTTTATCCTTGGATGCCCGAATGGCGTTCGACATGGTTGAATGGCCTTATTTATTTGCGGTTCTTCGACACTTTGGCTTCGGGCCCAATTTCTGAGCATGGGTACAGCTGCTTTATACTAAACTGCTGGCTCACGTGGTGGCTAATGGCCATATTTCTAGGACCTACCGACTCGGCCGCGGCACACAAGGATGTCCTCTATCCCCCTTGCTTTTTGCCTTGATTCTCGAACCACTGGCAGCGTGGATCCGGTGGGACCCGATGATAAAGGGACTTAGTTGGACCGCATCTCATATGCAGACGATATCCTCTTGTACTTTACCATGCCCAGGCGCTCTATTATAATTTTGCTTAATATTTTTGAAATCTTTGGCCGAGTCTCGGGGTATACTATTAATTGGTCAAAGTCTGTTTTATTTGTCCTTAAGGGCCCCCCACCACAACTTCCGGCAGACTGCCCACTGATCATTACTGAAGAGACCTTGAAATATTTGGGAATTTGGGTGACACCTCAGCCAGAGGACTTCTTCCGCTGTAACCGGACGCCCCCTTTGGAGCGCTTCCGCACTGACGTACATCATTGGCACTCCTTGCCCCTGACCCTCCTGGGGAAAGCGGCACTATACAAAATGAAGACACTGCCCCGGCTACTTTACATTCTTGAAAATACCCCTTTCGCCGTTTCTCAAAAATATTTTAGATCCATAGACACGCTGGTCTCAAGTCTCCTATGGGGAGATAAACCTGCGCGTATCTCCCGGCAGAAATTAATCCGGGGCTGGTATGATGGTGGAGTGGCTCTCCCAGATATCCAACTGTATTATTGGGCGGCCCAGTTGAAGATTATTAACCATTGGCTTCATGCGCCCCAGTCCGAGCCGGCGTTTAAGGCTGATAGGTACTAACTCGGTAGTGGAGGAGTGATGGCCGCACTATGATAAAAAAGGCGCCGCGGCTCTGCTGGGTCCCACGGCCCACATGGTCAAACTCTGGTATGAGCCCCAGACCCGACTTACATGTAAGAACGTCATTACTCAGATGCCTCCGCTTTGGTCCTCGCGCAGGTTGGGCCGTCTCTGTAACAGTAAGAGGTCCAAGGCCTGGGACCTCATTGGTATTTCAACAGTGGTGGATCTTCGGAGGCAAGGGGCCTTAATATTTCACAAAAAAAAAAAAAGAAATACATTGTAACAAACAAACTCCCAGATATAAGCACTTCCACTTTGTGGGATGCACTTAAAGTAACCATCAGAGGGGTCATTTTTGGCATTGAAGTACAGATCAATAAAAAACAAAATCTAAAACTTGAATCACTAGAGAGAAATCAAATCACTCGAAATAAAACATACAGAGGCGATCGATAATGAAGTACTCGATCGGCTGATTAAGAGGAAATACAAATATAATAAAATTGTGAGCAAACGTGCTGGAGTGTGGATTAATAAATTCAAGGCACTCAAGCTCTGTGAAGGAAAAAAGCAGGCAAACTACGGCCTCCTATCTCAAACACAAACAAACAGTTTACTATCTCCTCGATTAAAGACGCCAACAATGATATCCAAACCAAACATAACGTAATACTAAGGACCGTTCATTCTTTTTACGAGGATCTATACAAGAATAAACAAACAGACTCAGAAGCCTGCGTAAAATATTTAGATTCACTAAGCCTGCCAAAACTATCAGTTAGACAGCTCAGCGCTAGGGAATCCTATTTCTGAGAAAGAACTTTCGATCGCTATCAAGTCACTTAACAATAAAGCCCCGGGCCCGGACGGCTTCTCAGCCTCCTTCTACAAGGAGTTTGACAGGTCGCTTCAACCTACCTTATTAAAACTATTTAACTCCATAGCTAAAGAAGGCTGTATTTCTAAATCGATGAGGGAAGCCAATATCAGTCATATCGAAGGAAGGGAAAGACACCCTTTTAAAGAACTATAGACCAATCTCGCTGATCAACGTGGATTGTAAGATTTATGCAAAAATCCTAGCCAATAGACTAAATGCGATCCTTCCAAAATGAATCACTAACTTGCAGGTAGGGTTCCTCAAATATCGTATGTCTAATGACCATACTAGATTAAGTCATATCCTAGAAAAAGCTAAAATTACCCCTGCCCCATCTACCGCCATTACCCTAGACGCAGAAAAAGTATCATGGTCATTCATAAAACACTGCATGTTACCCTTCAATCTGGGTGACTCATTAACATGGTTATGACACTATATTCAGACGGTACTGCCCGAAAAGCAATTAATGGACCCCTCTCAGTCATTCCACCTAGAACAAGGCACTAGACAGGGCTGCCCCCTTTCCCCTGCTCGGTTTCTCCTGGCCCTGGAATCCCTAATTCAGGATATCAAACACAACAATGAGGTAAGCAAGGTAAGCTTTGGGGAAATGCATGTGAAATTAGCCGCTTATGCGGATGATATCCTCATTGTTACAGAGAAACCGAGGAAATCCACCAAAGCCCTAATGACCACCATAGAAGTATACTTTAGACATTTCAGGTATAAATTATACCGTGATAAATTGGAGGCCAAGCCCCTAAATATTCACTGCACACGAGAAATGCTAGGCGACTCCAGCCTTACATGGCAACCGGGACACAAATACCTGGGGATCGAATTTGGCAGCACTACGTTAGAGACGCTCCAACACAATGAAGCCAGAACCCTAGAGAAAATAAAAACTCTGCTTTATGCATGGTCCCCAAGATCCATAACATGGTGGGGTAGGACTGAGACCATCAAGATGATGATTTTGATCTCTCCCCTAGTGAACTATTTAATAACTATGTTCCCTCTCAGAGGACTTCCACCATAAACTGAACATCCTACTCTCGAAATTTCTATGGAAAGGGGAAAAAGCAATAATTAGTTTGAAAAAACTCAGACTAAACAAATCCTTGGGCAGGGTCAACCTAGCTGATTTTAAACTATACCAGGTGGCTTTTTTAGCAAAACAATACTGGCTTGTCCCACCTGAAGGATACTCCCCAGTATGGCTGGACAATGACAAATCGCTTCTTAAGAAACTTGTCTCAGCAGCCCTTCTTACAGCAAACCTCAACAAGGTTACCTGCTCAAAGCCCATATTCAAAAACAGTCCACCCTGCTGAAAGTAGACAAACTGTTGGACATTAGCATCAGGCAGTCGAATCTTGAATCCCTTTGGGATAACCGTAAAATTCTATATAAAGGGAATACCCTACATAACGAAGCACGGATTAACAGGGGTATCTACTTTCCCCAGCAACTCTTCAACGGAGCCCACCCACTAACTTAAGGAAATACAGGCTAAATACAACCTAGATCCAATCGAATTCTACAATTTCCTAAAAATAAAGGCTGCATTAACTAAAGCGAAGCTATCAACCCCACTCCCTTCCCTCCCACAATATTTGTCAAAACTACACAGTTTAGGCCACCAGGCCTCCTGGATTTATAGATGAATATGTCCAGAGTAGCCTACCCTCAAAAAACCGCTCACATCCTTCTGGGAATTACACTCCTCCTTCCAGATCTCGGAGATTGATTGGTCCAAAACTTGGAACTCAGTCATGAGGACTAAAATCAACCCTGCACTCTCCCAAACGAAGTTCTGGTTACTGCATAAAGCCTACTGTACACCAGCCTGACTACACACACAAAATTTGTGAAGATCCCATCTGCTGGAATTGTAATGATAAAATAGGTGACCTGGAACACTTACTAATTCTGTGCGAATGTGTGGTTCCCTTTTGGGACAAGGTATTCGAATTCATATCTAAACCTCAGAGCAGAGTCATTGAATGAAAAAGAAAGGGCGCTTCTGGACCTTCTGTTGTAATTTCGCAATGATTAGGTGAAGCATTAGCAGAAGACATCTTGAATTTAGAGACTATCTTGTCTGTTTACGGACTCCATTTTGTATTTCTATCGGCCATTTTGTTTGCATGTGCTCCGTCCTACCTTCCTGTCAACTGCTCTTGAAATCTGCCTAGAAATAAGATATATTTAGTCTCCTCTGCTTCGCACATGCTCAGTTGAGCATACAGATGGCCCCAACTTGTAACTGTCAAGATGTGTCCACCAGAATTAGCTAACTGTCAGCCCCTCCCACTTGTTGCTAGCACACTCTGTATGACCTTATATGCATTTGAAACCAGCATTCTGTACCTTGTACCGCCTTCATTTGAGCCCCTGTGAGGGTATAAAAGAACCAAGCTCCTTCCAGTCAGTGTGCTACCTCATACTCTACCGAAGGGTGTTGTGTGAATGTAGTTCCACCTCATGAGGTTTAATAAACTTTGTCTTTCCTATTCCAGTTTCTGTGCCAACTTCTTGTTATTGGTCTAAGGACTGAGCAGAGAAGGGCGAATACCTTGCATTGGTAGGCCTGGCTGAGGCTTGCTACTATAAATTGGCGCTTCCAACTTGGGGCTCATCGGTGACTTGGATGTTCGAAGGAGTGGTCGAGACGAAGGATTGGAATCTCGCTTTGGATGTGATCACTGCTGGAGGAGACCAGAGTCTTGGCATCCACGGCGTTTTCCCTTTCTTTCTGATCTGACCATCCAGGTGGCGCCGGTCCTCGACAGATCTCTTCTGGTGATTCGCCGTGCAGTGACCATTTGGTCGATTTGAGAACTTGGCAGTAGAAACCTTGACACCATTTGATTGGTAAGAGCTGTTCTGCGGCACTTGCTGTTGGTTTTGATGCCTTTGATTGGTAAGGTACTTTAGTAACACTTACTGCGGCTTTGTTTGTGAAATTGGCCAATATTGAATCTCGTTTGATGAATATATATATATTTGTTACAATAGATATAGGCAGGTAATGAGGAGATTTTTCTCTATTTAAAATTATTTGAACGGCACAACGTACGAAGAGTACCTTAAGCGCTACTTTTTCTAATACAGCATATTTTTCACTATTTTTGGCATGCATGTTTCGAGCACACTTCGTAGGATGTGTTGCTTTTGTAGTGGTACCACCTTGAAACTTTAAGCACAACCAGCCCCCAGGAGGGGACGCCTAATAGGGACATGTATATTAAGTATGGTATTTCAGCCATAATGTACTGCTCTTTATGGAACAAATACACTTGTAAGGATCCGGAGTTGTGTTGGCCTATGCATGGGTCATTTGATCTACGAAAGATTCAGTATGTGGAGCAACGGATGTTTAAGCGAAAGGCTAGACAAGATATGTTTGATTGTGCACGAATGTGGGAGAAGGAAGTGCGTGAGCGAATGAAGCATGAGCAGACCTTGATTGAAAAAGAGCAACTTAAGAGCGTGTATGCGAAAGCATTAGAAATGGAAAATAAAGAAATTAAATAAAGGGAAGATAGGGAGCGTCAGTTACAGGTAAATGGCCAATACGCTATTCGTAGGCCTCTTTATCCTATTCTTAAGAAACCCCAAGATGATTCACTCATTAAATCGTTGTCCTTCTCCGTATACTCTTCCCTATGATCCTGATGAGTCAGATGAGGACTCTCCTACAGAGCAGGATAAAATCCGAGATGCTCGATGTTAACTTCCGAACGTTCCTCTGAGATTAGATCCGCATCGCGCAAAGCCGATCGTAGTATCACTGCTTCTGAACTTCTAGATACTATTAAGAATTGGTCGGAAAAGGAACAAAAATATTTTACCAAGATATTTGCTGCAGAGGTTGTTGAGCGATTTAGAAAATATTCGGCGGAAGTAGAGCCAGATGATATAGCAGCTGATTGTAAGCAATTACGTAAAGGTTCTTTTGTCTTCTCCCAGGTGACTGACACGATCAGACGCTTGGTTAAACTACGTGATGAAGCAGCCTGTTTGCGGGAGGAGAAAAAGGCAGCAGACGCAGCTGCACAAACATCCCGAATCAACATGGCACGAGCTTCGACGCACGAAACAGAAAAGAATGTTGTAATTAATGTGAAACCCATGCAGGAAGCATCGCCTATATATGTTCCTCCTAAAGGAGCAGGTACAAGTGATAAGACTTCTACCGACGCAAAAAGGTACATTACTTATAATTGGGTTTACAATCCTTGGAATAGAGCAGATGTCATGGCTCTTAAAAATGCATTACCAACAGCCTTTTATGAAGAAATTGAGGGTGCCATTAGCTCTTGTACTATGACTGTCTGATTTTTTGGGGGGATTAATATTACTGCCTGATATGTGGAGAACTGTGTAAAGTTGATGATTGTGTGGCATTTGGGGCATCGTCGAAAGATTTGGAACAGTTAGATGAAGATAGAAAACCTGCACAGAAACCGTGTCAGATAATTTTGGATCTTCTGGTAGCTATATTGGTTAAATTAAAGACGATTATTCCCCCTAAAAAGATAGATTTGACTATGTTAGCATCTTGTAAGCAAAAGATAGATGAATAAGACTTCTTCACACGCTTTGAAGAAGCATTCCACGATTTTAGTGGCCAGTTATTGACAGATGGCACAGGTAGGCATCTGTTTGTCGATAAATATGTCACAAACCTTTTGCCAGAAATAGCTAGTCGCCTAAAGGCGAGTGAAAGTTCATGGACTGCCTCCTCTCCGGTTTCTCTCTTACCTATGGCTCAGTATTATGAAAGACAAGAATTAGAAGCAAAAAGTAAGGAGGATAAAAAAATCTAAAGAGTTAAAAACAAAGGTTATGATGGCTCAGGCTTATGGCCCACCTTCTAGAGGTAATAGAGGTGGACGTGGATCTCATGGTTCGTCCTTTCCTCCCTATACTCGTTCGAATTTGTCTGTTGATCAGTGTGCGTATTGCAAGAAATTTAGACATTGGCTTTCTGACTGTCCAGTACTGCGTGCTCAGCAGTATTCACGTGGTTGGGGACAAATGAGAAATCGTTCAGGATATTCAGGGCCTAGAGGAAACCCAAATTATCGTGCTACGTTTGATGCGAATACACGTGGACAGGAGGGGTCTAATACTTTTGACAGACGAATCAAATATCAAATGTCCAACTATGAGCCGTCTGATTTGCAAGATTCTGCTTATGCATAGGATTGCCTAGGATGGGGTAAGGAATCAGTTGAAGTACCAGTAGATCAGAGGGCTCCCTATGTTACAGCACATGTTTTGGGTTCTACTGATCAGTTTCTGGTTGATACAGGACCTACTCGTAGTGCCTTGTCTAAACCCTTGATTCCTAGGGCTCCCCTGTCTGGCTTAACTAATACATCGATCTTCCCTTAGCCCATTGTCACAGCCACTTGCACTCCATGTTGATAAGTTTACTGCTCCATGTCCATCTTTGCTTTCTCCAAATACACCAGACAATATTGTGGGTCTTGACATACTCAAATATTTCAGGGCTACGATACGATGTTCTCCGGAAGGAGTACGGGTTATATTAAATGACAACTACCCCATGATTGAGAGATACTGTATTGTTAAAGAGGACATTGCACTAGCTTCACTCCCTAGTACTTGTGGGCTACTTCAGACACCGATGTAGGACAAATGGTTATTCCACCAGCACATATTAGTGTCAAGGAAGGTGCTGTACTGCCGAGATTGCCTCAGTATAAAATTTCTCGAGAAGGAGAAGCACTTACACTTATTGTACAGGATTTGATGAAGGTGGGGTTGTGGAAGAAGTTCCTTATAATGTTTGTAATAGTCCGATTCTTCCCATTTTGAAAAAAGATGCTGACACTAGGATTTATAGATTTATCATCGATTTGAGAGAAGTCAACAAGTTTGTAGTACCACAGTACCGTGTAGTATCTGACATAACATTGCTTACCTTGGTCCCTCCAACAGCAACGGAAGCTTGTTTCCGGTCCAGGGAAGGCATGGCTTGGCAGTTCGGGCTGGACTGTTCCCATGAGGCACAGAGTCAGACTGATTTGCATATGGCTGAACTGGGGTGGCAGAGTGGGCTAAAGAACGGTGATGGATTAAACCCAGATCTGTTGACTGGGTGTGAGTGTTTGATTGGTTCAGATGCTCCGTCCATCACCACCCCCTTTTGTACCACCCTCCAACAGCAACTACATTTTCTGTAATAGATTTGAAGAATGCTTTCTTCTTGATTCCTATTAATCCTGATAGCCGATATTTGTTTGGTTTCACTTTGAATAACAGATCATCAGATTTTGTAGAGTTCCTCAAGGGTACACCGAGAGTCCGAGTATTTTTAGTCAAGCCTTAAAAAGACAACTATTCCTTTACTTTGTCTGAAGGAGTGGCTCTCATACAATATGTCGATGACATCTTGTTGGCAGCCAATACACCGGAGCAGTGTGAAAAATGTACTTTGTCCTTACCTTCTTTTCTTGCTGCACACAACCATAAAGTATCAGAAAAGAAATTGCAATATTGTAGACCGAAGGTGACCTATTTAGGACACCTTCTGTCCAAGGAGGGCCGTGCACGAACACCAGATCGCATTCAAGCAATTTTAGACACCCCAGTACCTTCCACCCAGAAAGATGTCCGTGCATTCATTGGTTTGACTTCGTTTTGTAGGCAATGGATATTGGGTTTTTCATATATTGTTAAACCTTTGCTAGCACTCTTGACTAATAACACTGATTCCCCTTCCTTGGACAGATTAATGTCAAAATGCTTTTTGCCAGTTAAGACAAGCTCTTTGCTCTGCACCAGTGTTAGGCACACCAGATTACATGAAGGCCTTTACACTCTATGTACACGAGAAAGATGGATGTGCATTGTCCATTTTAGTACAGACACGGTGACAAGCAGCATCCCTGTGCATATTTTTCTGCAGTTCTTGATCCTGTTGCTCGTGCGTTGCCTGGATTTTTTAGTTCAGTTGCAGCGACAGCTGTGTCTATATGTCAGATCAAAGGGATAGTTTTGTCACACCAACTGTTGGTGCTAGTACCCCATGCAGTGGATGCTCTTTTGAATCAGACCAAGACACAGCATTTAACTAGTGCCCGCTTGACAGGATACGAACTGACACTGTTAGCACCTCATATTACATTTAAGAGATGCGCGACACTGAATCCAGCCACTTTGCCATATCCTGCGACTCAGTCTCAATCAAAGGAGCCTCACGATTGTATATTCCTTACTGAGGAACAGACAAAGGGTTGCATTGATTTGCAAAAAACGCCCCTTCTAGATGTAGATGGGGAGCTGTGGGTTGATGGGTTCGGTTTGAAGTTACCAGATAGCACAACCTCAGCCACATATGCAATCACCACACTCGAGACAGTAGTGGAAACAGATCGCATACCACAGAAGTCGGATCAAGCAGCTGAACTATTAGCTTTGACACAAGCGTGTGAGCTTAGTACTGACTTGTGTGAAAATTTACACGGATAGCCGCTATTCTTTTGGAGTGGTTCCTGATTTTGGCCTGCTCTGGAAGAGGCTTTCTTACATCCCACGGGATGCAGATAATGCACGGAGAATTAGTACATAATCTCTTGACTGCACTTACATATTCGAAGAAAATTGCCATTATGAAGTGTAGCGCACACAAGAAGATCATTGACAAAATAGGACAAGGCAATGCCTTCGCAGATCGTGTAGCCCACAAAACTGCAATGCAGCGAAGCACTACATCTATGTACGTAGTAAAATCACAAGCTGAGCGTTGGCATGATGCTAGAGAGGAAGTATTGGATATACAGAGATCATCCTCTGTGGAAGAACTTGAGCAATGGTCTAAAGAAGGAATGTTAGATGAGGGTTGTTGGCGTAACAAAGAAATGAATAAATGGAAATTGCCTGCAGCCTATTTACAACCTATGGTTCAAATTGCACATTGGCTGGCACATGTTGGAGCTCTAGCAATAACTAAATTGCTTACACAAGTCTGGGAGCATACTGAAATTGCCAGTACAGCTAAAATAGTACAGTCCTGTTTGATTTGTTAGCAGTATAATCCTGGAAAAGGTACAAACTCCAACAGTAGGGTTTGCTACACAAACCGCACCTTTTGAAGTTTTGCAGATGGATTACATCCAACTTGAACGCTGCAATAATCTAAAATATGTCCTAGTGGTGGTATGTGCTTTCAGTAAGTGGATAGAGGCGTACCCTACAAAGGATAATACTGCTCTTGCCACAGCAAAGGTGTTTATGAAGGAATTTTTTCCAAGATATGGTGTTTGTAAGCTTTTGTGGAGTGACAACGGATCTCATTTTATTGGGCAAGTTGTGGAGTATGTCCTGAAAGGGTTAAGGATCAAACAGAAATTCCATACAGTCTTCCACCCGCAATCAGCAGGATTGGTGGAAAGGTATAATGCTACTTTAAAATTAAAGCTGGCAATAATACTGGCTTCCACGTCCCTTAAGTGGCCAGATGCACAACCTTTTGCACTGTTATCCATAAGATCGGTGCCACACTCACGATCAGGTCTTGCACCATACGAGGTGGTATTTGGGAGACCGATGAACATTTGGGGAGTTCCTAAGCCACGCCCCATAAATGATGTACCTTGTGTTCTGTTGAATGATTATTTGGCACAGTTAACTGACAGTGTGACCTCTATTCATCAACCGGTTCGAGAAGCTCTTCCTGACAGATCTACAGGTGAGGCCCATGAACTCCATCCCGGTGACCAGGTGATGGTCAAGGTCTTCGACAGATCGAACAGCTTGGAGCCCAGGTGGCGAGGTCTAGAGCAGGTGCTCTTGGCTACAAGGACAGCAGTTCGAGCGACGAACATAAAGAGCTGGGTACACAGCACGCATTGTAAACGTGTGTCGCCCGCCTTGGTGGAACCTGCTGCGCTGACCGACCATCGAGAAATTCTGGAGACTGAGAAAGGTCAAGCTATCTCACCTGACAAATCTGCGGAAGTCTTCTCGGACCACACGATTCCTGGAGCATCGCGATACCACTTGAGACCGAGGAAAGCATCTGCAGTGTTAAACAAGACTGTTGAGTTACCGCCCTGGGTTTGTGAAACGGAGAGCCAATGTGGCAAGGGGGGGGGGGGGGATCAGCCTTGCATTAGTGTAGTGACACCCGTCTTGGCCCGTGGTGAAGAAATCAACGGTTACCCAGGGAGAAGAGCTCCAACGATTGTTTTCAACAGGTTCTTAGAAAAATTGATAATCGCGGTCATTGAAATGAATAACAAAAATTATTTGTGCTGTAGGGTTTGTCGTTACCATGATGATTATGGCAATAAACACTTGGTTTGTTGAGAAAGCAGCTCCTGCTCAACAGCTTTTTGTTGCCACTACTCCAGCTCCACTGGAGCACCACTACTATACACTTCTCTATCATGAGCAGAAACATCGACAATCCTATCTGAATAACATTCATCCAGATGTTGCATCATACACACAACGCTACGAATACCACCAATTGTTGGGTGTGTGGGATGATACCTGCACACCAAAAGAAAGGAGGAACGCCTTTTATTCCTCTACCGTTTTCCCATAATGGTTCATGTCAAGGTTAGTATGCCCTTTAGTTTGCTTTCGGAAAGCCCTCGGTAGATGAAATCAATTTTCGGTTGAATAAATAATGCTACCAAGATGAAGATGGTTATCCTCAAGCTAAAGGGACTAAATGGGAATGGGAAGAGTACCGACCGGACAATATTTCGACACCATGTCTTCACAAATGTGAGAACCATCAAAAATACTGGACCCTTTGTGATTTCTGTAACCAGAGCTAAAGCAGATTTATGTATTGGCAGTGCTGGGAAAATTCCCGTCGGACAAAGTGAATGTATTTCTACATTAAATATTGAAGGTGCTAATAACAGTAGTTTTCCATCGTCGCACAACACATACTTTGTGTGTGGTAATAAAGGATGTTATCAATTACCTGTTGGGTGGTCCGGGGTATGTTACATATCATTTTTGTTAACCCCTGTGTTTTTAGCACCTGCATCATATCATCTTGACCTGAAGTTGTACAATGATATTTCCAAGAATAGATACAAGCGAACAATAAGTACAGATGAGGTCGACCGGACAGATACCACTATGCAACAATATGTCGATTTCAATTTGGGTTCTTCTTTGTGGGTGCTCCATTGAATAGCTGAAAAATCAGACGATTGACTCGTGTTGTAGAAGCTGCCACCAATCAGACAGTCATGGCACTTGGGAACATTACAGAAGAACTGCAAATTGCAAGAATTGTAGCACTCCAAAATAGAATGGTATTAGACGTGATTTTGGCTAATCGAGGTGGTGCATGTCCCATCATCGGTAGCAGTTGCTGCGTCTTTATACCTGACCACTAACCTTCAGTTTATGATGCAATCTCTAAACTAAAGAAGATTGCTGCAGACATTCACCCAGGGACTGGTACATTGACATTTTCGAACTGGATATGGACACTTACTTGGGGCTGGAAGCTACTGACTATTCTATGTATACTACTGGTGATACTATTTACATGCTGTACTTGTATAGAATGTGGTCCCATGATTTGCTCCATGTGCATCACTGCTTGTACACCTACCAAAAGAAATATTACAAAACAAATGGTAAACTATGAAATTACTGAGATGATCAATGTACAGGATGCAGATCTAGATTACCCCAGATAGACTAATGTCTTCAGCTAATGCTGAAAGGGTCGTCTGTTGTAATTTAGCAATGGTTAGGTTAAGCATTAGCAGAAGACATCTTGTATTTATTTAGAGACTATCTTGTCCGTTTACGGACTCCATTTTGTATTTCTATCTGCCATTTTGTTTGCCATGTGCTCTCCATGTGCTCTGTCCTACCTTCCTGTCAACTGCTCCTGAAATCTGCCCAGAGACAAGATAGTTAGTCTCCTCTGCTTCGCACATGCTCACTTGAGCATACAGCTGTCCCAACTTGTAACTGTCAAGATGTGTCCACCAGAATTAGCTAACTGTCAGCCCCTCCCACTTGTTGCTAGCACACTCTGTATGACCTTATATGTATTTGAAACCAGCATTCTGTACCTTGTACCGCCTTTAGTTGAGCCCCTGTGTGGGTATAAAAGGACCAAGCTCCTTCCAGTCAGTGTGCTACCTCATACTCTACCGAAGGGTGTTGTGTGAATGTAGTTCCACCTCATATGGTTTAATAAACTGTCTTTTCTATTCCAGTTTCTGTGCCAACTTCTTGTTATTGGTCTAAGGACTCTGCGCAGAGAAGGGCGAATCCCTTGTATTGGTAGGCCTGGCTGAGGCTTGCTACTAGACTACTTCTAACAGCAGCAGTTAAGATCATACTCAACAAGTGGAAAGACACATGCAAAGCATCCTTTAAATGCTGTTTAAACTGGGTCACCAACTTAAGGGGGGCTGACAACATAGCTCTCCAGAATTCACCATGGAAAGCCCAGATCAGACACGTGGGACACTCTTGATCTCTATTTTAACTCACACAGACCTCCATGAACCACAGCTGACCTGATAGACTAATCTCCCCATGGCATACTCTCTGTAGGGTTCGTTTCACCAGACTAATGGCACCACTCTATAGAGCATCGATCCACATCGATAACCAAGTCATTCTGTTCCATGAGCTAAGATACTTCTTGCTGATTATACAGTCACACTTCGTGAAATTGTTAATTTCTTTAGTGGCTGGATGACACTAACCAAGCAATACTTATGTAT
The DNA here is from genome assembly GCF_964261635.1 of Lissotriton helveticus. NCBI lineage: Eukaryota > Metazoa > Chordata > Amphibia > Caudata > Salamandridae > Lissotriton > Lissotriton helveticus. The sequence continues at coordinate 1,194,743,856 of NC_136070.1, read as the reverse complement.
GAAAATTTGATATTCTGCCACATTCACCCGACAACATAGGAAAGTGATTTTCAGCCATGTAAGCTATCACAATGAAGGTGTCCAATGCTATGGCCATACTGGGTTGGTATGACAGCCAGATGTGGTCAGACCTAATGCAAATCCTAGATTCTCTACCAGAGGATAAAAACAGGACGCTAGAGCCATCCTTTATATTCTCCAAGAAGGGGTAACATACTCGGAAATAATCAATACAGCAATGGATGTAGTCTTCAGCAGTTTCAGACAATTGGTTGGAGCAGCAGTCTTGAGAAGGCAGGGCTCGCTAAGGGCAGCTTCATTCATAAAAATGCAGTCAAAACCCTTAGACCAGCCTTACAAAGGAGAAACTCTAGTTGGAAAGCACAGACACCTTACCATGAATCAAGCCTGACACTGAGACCACAAGGTCATTATTAGTGCTTCAACAGTGTAGGTTTCCATCTTTGAGGTGATAGAAGCAGTTAACAATATTCCTTTAGAGGGGGATACCAGCTTTATATCAGCCATATCACCACCACTTGCAGGGATATAGTCAACAGTTCGCTCAGCAGTTTAGACCTTCACAGACAACTTTCTCCAGGCAACCAGGTAGGTGACGAGCTACAGGAAAAGAACAGGAGTCCTTTAGTAGATGGTGACAAAATAGTGACACTGGTCACTTCTCTAGATTTGTCTCCCTTGAATTTCAGACACACTCTAAACAAATATTACAAACATTGGAAGTCCATCTCTTCTGACAAAAGGGTCTATACATCTTGTATGGACACCCTAGAATGTATTCAGAAACCTACATGCAATCCATCTATCAAGAGGTCATACCAACATCTTTGTCTATTAAGAGGAAATACTCTGATATTGAAGGGAGCAATAGAAAAAATCACAAAATTGCATAAACAGGTTTTTACTCCAACTTTTTTCTGCTGAAGAATGGAAAATGGAGACAGGTGTTTTATCTGAGACACCTGAACAAGTACCTAAAAATGCAATTCCGCATGGGTATGCTCAGGATATCATCCAGTTGTTAAACCCAGGAGGCCACATGAAATCATTGAATCTTCTGGATGCCTGTTTTAAATTCCTCACACACTTAAAGTTCATGCATGGTATGTAAGATTTGAGGTGGCCAGATGTCACGACCAATTCAGGGTTCTACCTTTACAGTAAAGTCTGCCTCAAAAATATTCACCAAATGCATGACACTGGTAGCAGCGTGCCAGGGTTGAAGTGGCTATCAGTTTTTTCCTTATCTGGACAATTAGTGAAAAAATAAAAAATAAATCACACAGGGCATTCCTTCAACTTTTAGAAGATCTGTCTCCAAATAAAGGAGAAATTGTGTGTAATTGCAGACACAATTACCTTTCTAGGGCAGTTCTGTACACAAACATTTGCAAGGTGTATAATACAAACGAAAGAATTTCAAAGATAATTCTATTAGCGTCTCCCTTATCAAGTAAAAAGTCCTCTTCAGTTAGAGAATTCAAATTTCTAGGAACGGTAACACCATGCATTTCTCTCATCCCAAACTGTCATTTGTACATGAGACCACTGAAGGAACAGCTCAACGAGCAAAGGACATAGGACAGGCTTACTCGACGATGTTGTCTGTATAACAAATTGTGAGTGCTACACAATGGTGGATGAGGGAAGTCAACATTGCAGTGGGGTCAACTTTCCTAGTCAAGTCACCAGGTTATGTCATGACAACTGATGCTTCCATGGTAGGCTGGGGAGCATAAAGTGATCAGGCGACGAAAAGAAGAAAAATTTCCTAGAACTGAAATCGGTGGCCTTGGGGCTCCAGGCTTTTACACCAAGAGAAAAAGGGTTGGAGGTCTTAATTTGAACAGACAACATGACCCCAATGTTCCATTTCAACAAGCAAGGTGGAAGATAATGTCTGCTGTCCAGGGAGGAACGGGACATATGGACCAGGTGCATTCGACCCAAGGTCTCCATGAAAGTGGAGCATGTACAAGGCAAGGCAAACCAGTGGGCGGACGTATTAAGCAGTTCTCTGAACGATTGCTACAAGTTGGAGCCTTCGGAAATTCAACACCATCTAGACTGGTTTACAACGAATAAGAAATATTACGCGAGCAGATTCCGGCACAAGGGATCATGGGGGGGAATGTGCTTCAAATATAGGAGGTATATTTGTGAATGCCTTTCCACCAATACATCTAATCCCAAGGATGCTTAAGAAGATGAAAAGAGAACCGTGCCGAATAGCTCAGGTGTGGCCATGACAGTTTTGGTACAAGGAGCTTCTAATGTCAGAACAGCGTCCCATTCCACTCAAACCAGTCCCAGGATTGCTCTACAGAAACAGTGGGCAAGTGATTCATCCAAACCCGAAATCTCTCAACTTAACCACCTGGATTCTGAACACAAATTTCACCAACTGAATATTTCAACAGCGCAGAGATAATCTGGCAAAAGCCAGAGTGGAGTACATGAAGCAGTCATACATGGCAAAGTGGATAAGATTTTGAAATTCCTGTTCTTCTAAATGAGTCACCCTTTCTCTTCAACACCTGCACAAGTTTTGCCATACCGTTCAGTCCGGTCTCTCTCACAGCTCAATTAGATTACACCTGGCGGCAAATTCAAAATTTAGATAGTCTAGAAATCAAAAGTCCATGTAGCCTGACAGACTGATAAAAGAATTCCTAAAACTTCTATTTCGGACTAAACCGTAAAGAAACAACAAATTACTTAACTGCTGAATACAGTTGAAGTGCAACTGATGAGGCCTTTTGAGCCTACACATAAAGCAGACATTAATCTTACATCGAAAACAGCTGCTCTTCGCCCGTACATCTGCAAGACGAATTCCTAAAATACAAGCCTTTACAATACAGAACCCATATCTGAAATTCAAGAGGGACCCAGTTATCCTGCGTACTAATCCTCGCTTCATCCCCAAAGTGCCTACAGCTTTTCACATCAATGAGCCCATTGTCTTAAAGTCATCTTTCAGAATTCCTAGAACAAAGCAGGAAGGGCACTTCATACTGGATACTTTTCCAACGCCAAAAACCAGAAGTCTTGACGAGAAGCTTTAATTGACCACCCAAGCATAAAATTAAAAAACTAGCAGCAGTCTGCTTTGGCCTACTCGGAACATTGCGAAAGTGTCTGAAATGGTTACCTGAAACTCACATCTGGACTACGGAAACACCCTTCATTTGGGGAGTTCCAAAACGGTCATCAAAAGACTAAAAGCGGTCCAAAATGCTGCCACACACATAGAACTACAAATCCCTAAATTTCACTCTGCCAAAGAGACTTTGGCCAGGCTACACTGACTGACGGTAACCAAAAGAATACAGTTCAAGGCCATGTGCCTTGCACATCAGACCATGTACAAAAGAGGCCCAAAGCTAATTACAAACTTCCTACTCCGCATATCACTACAGGAATACTGCTCTTTACCAACCAGCAGTTATTTGCTGTGCCCAGAGTAAAAATAACCAGAAGGGGAGAAAGCGCTTGCTTTTTTAGCTCCCAAGCTTTGGAATGCACTCCGCAACTACATCATGAAAATTGAGCCGTCTCTCAAAATTCAGTAAACTGATTAAAGCCCACCTCTTCATCTAATGTCTTAATTCAGCCTCATCGGTTGCTAAATTAGCGCTGAGAGGCCCTTCTTGTATAGCTACGAGCTCCCTTATGAATACTATACTGTGTATACACACTTACATATGTAAATCTATCCGTCAGAGTCCCACTGCATCCCCGGCCCAAACTGCTGCAGCTCTCATTACCAGTGTGGGAACCTTAACACTGTTTCCTTAAGGCCAGGAAAGATGCACACTCCAAGTTGTTGAGTATCGGGTTTATTTCCTCACACAGCAATAAGTGCTTGAGAAGTACTGGCAACACCAGACTCATTTCGGCGAGCGTATCGCCTTGGTCACAGGTGGGTGGTTGCCGCCCTGTGCATCACATATATAGAAAATTGCAATCAACATACTGCCCTAAACATCAATAACGGTCTACTGCAGCAGTCATACTATCCAAAATAGGCCGCCATCTTGAAACAGGTTAATTCACATTAATCTCTGTAAACATAAAAGAATATACATAGATATTACACCAGTATCCTTGCAGTACACACACCTACCCAATTTGTAAACTTGGTCACAACCTGAAAAATACAGTTTTCTGTGTAGGCACATCGTGTGTAAAATTAAATATGGGCTGCCCCAAACACAAATTTGAGCTGACCATGAAGCAGGATTTACTCTTGGAATGCCGATCGGTTCTTTAGATTATAAAAAAAATGTAAAAGCCCAAGAAGGCAAACACAGGGGGACAATGACCGCCATCTTAAAACAGGCTAGTTCACATTATAACTACATGCCTTCAAGAGGATACATCAATAATCATTACAAAGTAGAAAAAAAATTCAGAAGGCCGAAATGTTTGCAAGATAATGCACAAGTGGGCAGTAGCAAAGTGTGATGCATTTATGGATACAAAAACCTAGCAAGAGGCTTCACGTACGAAGATGTAGTGTGTGGGGCAAAATACCCATGAAAAATACTATATAAAGCCCAAGTGGGCCGTCCCAACAGTCAGGATACAAAAATCTAGATCGAAAACTCATACACAAACATATATATATACACATACACACACACACATACATATATATATATATTATATATATATACACACACACACACACACATTTATACACACAGGTATAGACAAACATACCCACATGTTTTGCCCGCCTCCGTTTAGAAATGTCTCTAAAGGTTTTTTTTTTTCAGTAGACTAGGGATAGCTATACAGATTCCATCAGGTGAATGTATGAAATACTCAACGCTGGAGAAAACACTCTGTGGTTCTCCGGTATTGATACATTTCATAGATTCACATGCATCCCTCCTATCTACACTTCAGTTGCTCACCTGATTAAGCTCTTATTTGGATGGTATTTTAGGCACACATTTTTCGAAATCAGAGGTGTGGTGCCACTGGACAGGCGGAATGGGGCAGAAGCTTCCTTCTGATTGGTTGAATTTTGTTTGTACTCCTAATGATATCAATTGCTACACAATCCTAGAGGATATGTTCTTACAATCTAAAGCAATGGAAGTTTACTACTAGTTACAATTGTCATGGGTCTCACATGGACGACAGGGAAGATTTAAGCATGTGTACCTATAAAAGACATCAATACTGGAGAACCAGTGTACAGGTCATCAACGTGTTTTTTTTATTTTAAGAAAGCAGATTAAAAAGTATTATGGTCATTTTTCAGATCACATGTTCGATGTCCCAGGACCAAGGATTCCTTAATAGACTTTAGGGAGGAATTTCCATGAGCAATTGGACAATGAAAACTGCCTCCGTCTTAGTCAAAACTATTATACATAGATGTCTCAATTAAGACTCCTATAGAACACTACACAGAACAGACCCAAAACTATTTTCATATCTTACAAAAATGTTTTTTTCTATCAAACTTCAACAACCATTATGGTCCTCTCTTTTCAGCTTCATTGTAACTTAACAGTGAAGGTAGAAGGATGAATTATCCACAGACCTTGCAACATCTCTCATGTGTGGTACCAAAAACCAATTGGAGACCTCAATGTGTATTCAAATAGTGACAGTGGAGACTAAGTGGGAGCCCACTCCCAAACTAGGACAAGAGGGAGAGCTACATATGGCGATTGTATGGATTCATAAAGTGATGGGGCAAATATTCCTAAGGCAGTTCCACAGGCAGCTGGCAAAAGCTGGAAACACTTGATCAATCTGGTTCTTCAGCAGGACTCTGGCTTAGCAGAGAATGAATGAGATTCCCAAAATGTTATAGGACTTTGAGGTAAATAGGTAATGTCCATTCCACAAGGGGATATTGAGGAGAACCACCATCCTGAATAAAATTCTAATCACCCTTGGAAAGATACTGTGCACAGAATCACATGCGCTACTTGCGGGTCACACCTTAAAATATACACAGGGAGACTTTAAAGAACTCAATTATTGGGGGACTGGGCTGATTGTACTTGGAGAGATTGTAGGCTCCACAGCTGGTTTAGAGTTAAAATAACCTACGCCGCCCTCAACTAAAATTTAAGCTAAGTCATCTTTTTCCTTACAGAACCCCTAAAAATTGAGCACTCCACGTCCCACTGGGAAAAAAGAAGACAGGCCCAGAAAAGGACAAGAGCGGGATGAGAGGACTTTGATCCTTGCACATGCTCTGACTGGCTGATTTATTTCTCCAGGGCTTAGTGGTGAAGTGCACTCTTTTGCAGCTCCTGAGGTAGGCGGAAGCTGGCAAAGTGAGAAAATTCAAGACTGCCACAAAATAGTGCCACAACTGCTGAGATAGGTGGTCTATACACTACAGCACAGCTGTCTCTACGACAAAAGAAAAAGGACTGCGGTAGGAAAGCTGTCAAATGTAGTGGCAGTGCCAAAGACATGCCCAGGTTTCAAATCCAATTATTTTTATGTGGTACAAGCTCTGCAGCATTTCAAGAGCATGCCTACAGAGTAGACCGTTGTACTGCGTTCTATTAACAATTTTTCAAGAGATTAATCTACTTTATTTCAGGACCACTTCCCAGAAGTACCAAAAACACCCTCAAACACAAAACCCAAGTACCTACTCCAAGAGCGAAGCGTACAATCCGCAAGGTGAGGCCACAATGCAAAATAAACAATTCTTTCATTTGATAAACATGCACCTGCTAAGGGGAAAACAAGGAGAATACTTTTAGTTTGACTGCAGAGTAAGAGCAAAAATAGAATCTGAACAGCCTGGCGTTGAAAGCAGCATTGACGGCGTGTGGGAGGGAAGCACAGGGGCCATGGTCGCCGTCTCAGGTGCAATCAAACCTTCCTGCTCACTGAAGCATCCGACAGCCAGGGGCTACCTTCTGCTACTCCTCACTGACTACACGCTTCACTCACTGCACAGAGAACGGAACATCGGAATCAAACAAATACTTTATAGTACTTTGAGATTATCAAGTTTAACAAATGGTGCAAAGTTATACTACTGCACTCCGACACATGAATAAATCTTAGACGTTAAGAAAGGTAGTTAACGTTAAACATCCTGCTGGGAGGGAAAACGTGAAAAATCCATCATAACTGAGGATTCGGAAATGCCAGCACTGATGTAGACCTCAAATGCTGTTTTAAGCTGCGGTTTCAGCATTCCTCGGCAAGACGAGTGCCTAATGGCAAAAATGCATCACAAAGTGGGTCAGCTGCACTAAACGGCAGCCGCAAGCGAGGCTCCAGCAAAGGTAGCAAACCTGAGCACAGACGTTAGCAAAGGGTCCCTAGATCTACAACAGTCTGTAGTAGAGGAAAGAGAATGGCAGCAGGGTGAATGTACCAGGCCACTTCTGTGATGGCTCACTGGACAAACTGGCACAATCGTAAGACATGCAAATAGCAAGCACGCTACAGCATCACCTGTCTTACAAAGTAAAGGACATGACAAGCGGTCCAGCCCCACTCCCTTGGCACTGCACTAGACTTCCAAAAGGAAGATACAATAACTCGGGCTATCCCTCTAGGGAAAAGCAGTACAGAGTCCAGGTCTACGAGGAGGGGAAGCTTAGCCATGGGGGGTGGGGGTGGGGGGTACTGCATCAGACGAGCACAGTCAGATACTGTGCAAGAGTCACGTTATGAGGGATTCTGGCTCACACAAGAGGATTCGAGGCAGGTCGCATCTGAAGAGATGAGGAAGGGCAGGCTTCTTTACATTTCAGTGGGCACGGTGGTCAGACTGCAAACTAGCAACACTAGTCATAAAGAGGGCATGGAGGTGGTGACAGACAAACGGGGAATGATCTGTCAGGGATGGAGGTACGGCCAAGAACAGCTATCACGTCTTGACAAGAGGTATATCTTTGATAAAGAGGTACTGGCGGGATACCTTCATCCTCCCATGTGCCCTCAAAGACCTCAGCATACCTCTGCCAAGTAACTCTAAGAGCTACACTAAAGAGTGGACCCAATACTCACACCTCCAGACAAGTTTAGAACTATTCATGGGTCCGAGGCTTAAGGTTGCACCTGGAGGTGCACGGAAAAGCAAGGAAACAGAAGTGTCCAGTATCCACTGCCTCCTGTGTCATTCCTGGACAGTGCTTGCAGTGCACTCATTCGTAATTTACAACAAACCTATACTCAAGCAACATGCACAGGTTGCTCCATACATTGTTTATTTGCCCTCATGGCCTCCGATTGCGCCAAACTGATGGAGCAGGAGAGACACGTGTGCATGTGTGTGTTTGTGCATGTGTGGCCGTCAAAAAGCCAAGTAAAGCTCTCCAGATACTTCACTGGCTTACCTCAAGTCACTTACCTCTAAGTGCCACACCCAAGCTAAAAAAAAAGAAGATGCGCTTTGTCAAGGAATAGCGTGGTACAACCCAGAACAAAAGAATCTCTACAGAGCCAGTCTCTCAAGACCCCTTACCCTCACAAAAGAAAACTCACTCATGTCCCAAATTTATGAGGTAGCTAGCTGAGTGCTGGGGCCTAGTAACCGGCATTCCTAGTTTCAAAATTCACTGGAAGACAGATTACCACAGTCACAACTAATTGCACTGCTTGGTTTGCAGACTGCACACCCACCAGACTACACAGATGAAGCTGCATCGATCATCAGTGCACTGTAGGAGAATCCTTTGGTGGGAAGAAATCCACAGCGTATCATTGAAACAAAAAAAAACCCAATGAATGCATTTTTTAGGAAACCCCCACCCCAATTCTCTTTCAGGTCATGGTAATAAAGTATATCTGAAGGCCTTTCAGTGATCCAGCTAAAACCAAGGTGGATGCTCTCCCATCAAGGTCGTCAAGAACTTGCACTTATGAAATAGTTTGGGAGTCATCATGAATAAGTGCACCTCGTTACTCCTAGTGATAGGAAGGCTGTTTACAGACTACAGACCTAGTATTAGAAATACATGCGTTGCGAGAACTTTGAGACTGCATCCAAAAGCGTTAGGGTGGCTGTGCAGGGATACAAGCACATGGGCTGTGTCGACCTGCTGTACATGGAGGTTAAGTGACGTGTTAGTAGTTCTATGTTCAAGGAATGTGACAACTTGTCAACTGGGTTTTGAGCTCATGTCATATTTTGAAGAGGTAAAGTCTGAATTACAAGAAAATGTTATTTTGTAGCACGCGAGGAGGAGCGGTGGGGGGAGACATATGTCTGAATGTAATCTTTCGCAGTTTGTAGTTCCAATCAGGAAGTAGCTGGTCGTGTCTTGCAGTTGCTGCATTGAAGTTTCACAGCTGCATTTACAAGGAATATCGGTACAAGCGTTGTGTATGGAATGCAGAAGGATTTTAGGGAAAATACAATAGATAGAATACTCGAATTCATGTCATCCATTGGGAATTGACTGACCACATTCCAGCCTATTCTTCTGCTGCCCACCATGCGACCTCAGAAAGGAACCAATCATATGCAAATAAGCCTGGTCACTACTGCAAAACGGGTAGTCAAGCCAAAAACAGACAGATTAAGTCCAATCTAATCTGGAACACAAACAATCATGGACAGGTTTCGGTCTATTTGTGTTGTCAGTAGGGTACAGCTTGGTTCAAGTGGCACAGGACCCCCTCCATACCAGTCACAATGAGGAAAACAAAAATGTCATGGGTGAAATGCTTGAATTAATCTCAACCACTGGTAACTGCTCTGGACACATTCCAGTCCTTAGTTATTTTGCCCAAGACACCCCCTCAGACAGGAATAAGTCATATGCAAGTCAGCCTTAGCACTGCTCCAATAATTGCCCAGCTTGCACTGCAGAATGGACTTTAAAGCATGCAATTGTAGTAAAATCATAATTCTGTTTGGGTGACAACTGTGGCATTGTAAACAGCTTTGAGTAGTGTTGGAGAACAATCTAGAATGATGCAGATAAGTATTCCCATTCTGGAGGACCCGCACTAGGGGGTTGAATTGGAAAAATCATTCCAGAATGTATAGTTTAATATTGCATAAAAGGAACACCTAGAACAAGGTTGTTTGGCCATTTTTTGAAAAGCGTAACTTGAAGTGGCAGTACCCCCTCCCCCTCTCCCCCCCTCTCACCCCAGGAATGAGAAAACTAATACTTCTGGTTGGGTAGTGGGGTCAAGTTGAAGGTGCTCATTCAATGTTTAAGTCTGGAGTCCGTGAAGTTGGCCGATAACTACAGGCAGTGAGGTCAGCAAATTGATGAATATGTTCCTAGGCTCATTAGAGACCCTTCCCCAGCCTACCACTTCCTCCTATAATAGATCCATATTCCTGGAGAATACCACAGCACCCACAGAACAGGTAAGAAAGTGGATGCCATAGTTGGACCCAGTGGCAGAACCTTACTCACTTCTTCATAAGTTAGGCTTCGTTATTTTTCCCCGCAGCAGCCAGAATGCTCAAGTTGTCAGAGAAGAGAAAAAGATCAGCAAAGTCTAACTCTTCAGGAATCCACCACTTAAGCTGAGCATCGGACATAAAGAATGGAGCGCTCATCTAGGATAGGAATTGGAGGTTTTGCTCGACAATCTAGCTCTAAAGGTGGTGGATGGACCTCACCAGGCTGGGACAGTGTTATTACGATGATTCGACTCTGGGTTCCATGACATTTTAAGGACCTCTGGTCACAAGGAGTCCATGTCCTGCACAAGGCTGGCTCCAATGGACAGGGGGTTGCGAATTTCCCTGTGCTGGCAGTCTTTCATACTAACAGCGGGAACCCCTAACGGTCCGTTCGTTGGAAACAAGATTCTTTTAAGGTATGAAGACAGGCCGCTTTTACCGACCCGAGGGGATTCTAACAAAAGCGGGCTGTAAAATACTTGTCCGAACAGATAAACATGCGCTGTATTTCACTTTCCCTAAACAGTTGCCGCTCTACGCAGGGAGCTTGAATTTCTTAAAGGCATTACGGATTTGGGCTGAAAATTATCAAGTTACTGCCCGATGGGTTTTTAAACTGCACAATTGAAGTTTCCATTTCACTAATAAGGTGAGAAAAGATGTCACTGCAAGTCGATTTTATTATCAGTGAAAGACGTCTATGTCTTATTATGACGAGTAGTTGGTTTTATCCATAGCTGAGAAGAAACTCGTTTAATTGAAGAAAACCACAGCATAGTGGAAATACAGCCTGATTGAGATGGGAGCAGTGAACCCTTAAGATTAAGGTAGATAATATAACAAAAAGAGACTATGTGGATGAGCAGATGCCGCTCTCGGTCATGCTTTATAAAAAATTAAATAGAAGGGCGATTAAGAAATGTGTAATTATTTCTCCTGCAGGTCTCACATGCCGGTTTTTAGGGAACGAAAATAACGGTGCCTCAATCACTCTGGTTTTAATTGAAGATATTGACTGACAAATCTTGAAGAAAGATCGTAGTCAGGTAAAGTTATAGGAAACCTAATATCTTGGGAAAATAAAAATAGGAATTCACTTATAGTAGTTCATATGCAAAAAGGTACTGTTACGAATAGAGATGCAGTACTAGAAACATGAGCTAATAGAAGCTAGGATATCAGTTTTAGGTGTGGTCTAAATTAATACTTGAACCCTTATAAGAAATAAATGAATGATCTTTGTTGTTATCCTTTTCTGTAGGTTCTCTCTTTCTTTTTCTTATCTATTCTTGTCTTAAACTTTATTTTGGGTTCCATTTGCCTACATGAGATAGAAGGTTGAATATTAAAAAATCATTGTTATTAAATCAAAATGTGAACCAGATCTCTAATGAATATCAATAGCGAAATATTTGTATACCCTAGACAAAACAACTTATATCATAAAAATTGCATTTGTCTGGGCCTGTTCTCCCTACGTCACCTCCTATGTAAGTGTATACCATGTGCACTATGCTATGTATTAAAGAACACTCAAAGTTAAACAATGAACTGTAATCGATATTCCCATGTTAAACTGAAATGAACCAAATATCACAAAATGAAATGTATACTGACTTTTAGGTTCATTAACATCAATCATCAATTTTGACTGTCTAACATGAAACTATAAACTGTGACATTGAATTTTAAGAAAAATATATAAGAACTAATAGTATTTTGTTCTTTGTAGACATATTGGCTGAAAGTATAACTGTCCTGAGGAAGACACCACAACGTGTCGAAACGCGTTGACTCAAACCCAACAGCCACAGTAACTGTAGAAAGGACATGTATCACTGTCCCTCTAACATGTTTTAAATTTATGTTTTCTTTAATTAGGAAATTCATCATTTTTTTATCAACAATCAATTATAACTGTATATTCACATTGTATAGATTTATCTTTGTTTTTATTAAAAAATACTATTTTTGATATCATCATGTTTGTCTGTGTTATGGTTTAAGTTTCTAATTTTGGGAATTATGCAGTTGAGTACATAGCTGGTTTTTGTTCAACTGATAGCCTGGGTGTTTACCTTCATATTGTATGTTTTCCCTGACCCAGGATTCTTATCCTTACCAGGGGGGCCCTTGTTACTTCACAAAAAAAAAAAAAAAAAAAAAAAAGTCTTTCATACTAAACAATTCTGCAATGTTAGGAGGGGGGTGGGCGCACACTGCCTCACACTCCAGCACTCCGTTTGCCCCGATGCATCATAATAAATGCAGTGCATGTTAACACTTGCTTCTTTGTCAAGCTTTAGTTTTTCACCCATGTTGGTGCAGCCAGTGCTGTGTATCTCTGGACACGTGTTTCATGAAAATTGTCCTTCAGTAGAGCAACACTTTTTTTGGGGGTGCTGAGATGCTGCCCAAAGTCTTCAGGTCTCAGTGCCACTCGCTGGGTGCAGGTGCATCAACCAGCGCTCGTCAGCTCGTTAACTCAAGGGAGCCTTTTCAAATAGGAGGGGGTGGGCGCACACTGCCTCACACTCCAGCACTCAGTTTGCCCCGATGCATCATAATAAATGCAGTGCATGACAACACTGTCTTCTGTGTCAGGCTTTAGTTTTTCACCCTTGTTGGTGCAGCCAGTGTTGGAGATGCTGCCCAAAATCTTCTCAGTTCTCACTATTCAGCTTTTTAGCTCAACGGAGCCTTTTCAAATAGGAGGGGGGTGGGCGCACACTGCCTCACACGCCAGCACTCAGTTTGCCCCGATGCATCGTACTGGTACTGAGACCTGAGAAAACTTTGGGCAGCATCTCCAGCACCCCCCAAAAAAGTGTTGCTCTCTACTGAAGGACAATTATCCTGTAACACGTGTCTAGAGATACACAGCACTGGCTGCACCAACAAGGGTGAAAAGCTAAAGCCTGACACCGAAATAAGTATTATCATGCACTGCATTTACTATGATGCATCAGGCAAACAGTTCTGGAGTGTGAGGCAGTGTGCGCCCACCCCTCCAATTCTGCAATGTTAGTTGATGGGGGAATTGTTGGGGGGGGGGGGGGGGAGGGGAGAAGAAAAGGGGAAAGCCAAAGTTACATTTTTCAGTGGGATTGATAGTTAAACTCAAAATTCAACCATGTACGGGTACTAATAGACAAGATTTTCTGTATGGACTACAGAGTAAACGGGAGGGCTTCTAGGGAAGGCAATTGGACTCCTTTATCTGGCTGTGAAGGAGTCATCCATGACGGAGGGTCGGGTCGGTACATTCCCTGATCTACAGCAGAAATATTTAAAGGCAAGAGGCATTTTTTGCATGCTCCAGTATACATTAAACCCTCGCACACAGACTCTTGCCACACGTCCTTATGCAAATATGCCCCCCAAACCTACACACCCACTCCACCAGGGCGTGGGACCACTTGGCAGGCGACTCTCGGTGACACTGCTTCACAAACCATCTGTTCCGCCCACAGAGCACCAGAAGGAATCAAGGGCTCCTCTATAAAAGTTATTAAAAACAGAACAAAGCAACAGAAAAGCCCAGCGAGTGACGGAGCAAGATAGGCGGTCTTGGATGATTTACATGTCATACCGCGACCGAACCGCGTCGAGACACGATGATTCCATGCAGCAAGGTCGCGATATATGGGAGCAATGTCTGCAGTGTAAAGGGGAAGGGTGTCGATTATTCTCAATCATACACAAAGTTCTGAGTCGGGCTAAACCGGCCATGAAGACTTTCCACAAGCAGCTGCGCATTTTATCTTTAATTTCCAGATGGCCGGGGCTTCTTGCTGATAATGAGTTTCCGATCGGGGCTCCTCTCCCGGGCCGGCCCAGATGTCGGGATTAAGGGCCTCCGGTGTCCAGCCCGCGCTGGCTACGCGCGCACGCGCCGTTGCACTCCATTCCAGAGGAAGAGTGAAAGTTGAAATATTTCCCCTCGGCAACACTGGCCGGGGAGCTGCAGCCGAAATACCAAATAAGGCAACGAGACGAAAACAGCAAGAAACAGGAGCCGGCCCACAAGGTGCGGGGGCTACCTGAAGCCGCAGGGCCGCCGGGACAGGCATGGTGCCCACCTGCAGCGCAGGGCCGGAGCTGCACCGGGACTGGCAGTGCTAGGAACCCAGAACAGACAACGGACGTTCAGCAAGGTACTGCTCACCCAGGAACCTGGACTGGCGAGGGTAACCTTACCCCACCGGATTCAGAGCACCCTGCTTGCTGGCAGGAGCAGGTACTGCTGCTCGCCAGCTGCACACAGTACCAGGCCAATAACTACCCAACCCCTGGTGCAGTGCCCACTTGCACATTGCCAGGGCTGCGCCCGGACAGGCACTGCTATAAACCCCTAACAGAACACACCATACTAGAAGCTGGCCAGGTACCCTACAGCTCCCAGGACTAGTACTGGTACCCCCTGCCCTGCAGCACAGCATCAGAGCCGCAGCAGGCCAGGTACTGTACACCCTGGGACTGGAATTGATGTCCAGCAGGAGAGACTGGTGCAGTGCCCATCTGCAGCACAGTACCAGAGCACCAGGCCAGGGACAGACACTGCTGCACATCTCCAGGACAGTATCGGCGCTCACCCGAGAGGCACCGCTACAGGCCCCACAGATCACAACAGATTAGAGTTCAGGGAATGCACAACCCACGGGACTGGCACTGCTGCTCCACCCCCCCCCCCCCCGCTCCCTCCCTTCCAGTATCATAGTCTCAGCAGCTGGAGGGCGGTGCTCAATTTGTAATACAATAATTAAGTGCTATGGCCCACGTCAGCGCGCGCTGCAAATGACAGTACCTGGGTGTAACTGACAATTCACACTATTTGAGGCCTCGTAAACCATAAGAATGACCTGAGCGGCTGATATTTTTATTGTATATTGAATGAATAAATAACAGTTCTGTAAATCTGCAAACCAAACCATGAGGTAACTGTCATAAGGGCCAGTGTTGTGCAGAGCACCGTAAACCACTGGCTCAAATTAAGAACTGCAGGTCAGGGTTTCAACCCACTGCTCCGTCGTAAAAGCAGTAGTGGGCGGAGGAAAAATGTGAACGACATACCAATGGATACAGAGCGGTGGCTGAAAATCCCCATTTGGAAGTATATTATATCTATAACTCGGGTAAAATCAAGAGCTCTTGCCCAACTCGAGACCTAAACATCAGGACCTCTGATTGCACATGTGCAAAGTCACGGGAGAGGATGGTTCGAGGCCCTAGAAGCAGGGCAAGAGTTCTCGTGTCTTGGCATGAGAGATAGGTATTGCCGCTATACATATGGAAAAGCTAAGATTATGTCTCGAACAGCAGCCGGGCACTGCCATAAGCCACCCCACTTTTTACCGCAAAATACCTACTTGCTGCTACCCCCAAATGTAACGTCAAGAACAGCTATATCCATAACCGCAAGACCGGAAGCACTGAAAACTGCTACTACACTAAAGCACAACATAGGTTGCAGTGTATGATATGATACCTGCTAGCACTACATCAGAGCAGCCAGCACCACAAGGCAACGCAGGAAGCCAAAATTACAATGCAGTCGGGGCAGACGCTGAAAAATGTTAATGAAGCTCTGGTACGCGGTCCAGACAGACAAGTGTGCACTTTTTTATACAAAGTAACATAAGAAAAAAAACTCCTATAAAACGATATCAGAACATTGGAATGTTGAGGGCCCCATTAAAGATAACGCAGCTGCTCCAGGCTTTTTAATGATTGGTATAAGCCTCCTGCTCCAACATTGCAATGTTTCTCTTTCCGTTTCTTTTTTTTAATGTACAACACTCCTTATTAGGCTATACCTCTTGAAGGTCCCCCCCGTTAAAAATTGGGGTCAG
The DNA here is from genome assembly GCF_964261635.1 of Lissotriton helveticus. Classification (NCBI taxonomy): domain Eukaryota; kingdom Metazoa; phylum Chordata; class Amphibia; order Caudata; family Salamandridae; genus Lissotriton; species Lissotriton helveticus. The sequence goes on along the minus strand of NC_136070.1, from coordinate 1,194,727,605 downwards.
GGCCTTTAACAACCAGTATAGCCCTCTGCAGCAGCTATAATAGCTTGTTGTAAACGGATTTCACTAGGAAAGATCCAATGCAGGACAGACTGCTATGTCAGGCTCACAAAGTATAGGTCATGGTCTCTAAAGTGGAGTTGAAGGCTAATTCGAGTAACAGTCTGTTGGACCTAGGGAACCCCAAGTCACATAAGGTAGCTTGGCACTAAGTGGGCAGGCCTAACTCCAAGGAACATGTGCTAAGTTTGCGTCACACCCTTAAATAACATCCATCCACTCCAAAATAAGGACACTACACAAATTTTGGAAAAATACGAGCGGTTTAATAAAAGTTCTTAGTTCCTTCGTTTTCCAACTATACCGCAATTTAATGTAATTGAGTTTTCACAATCTCATTTCTTTTCTACATTGACCAGGTAAACATTTACATCTTTCAACAGGTTATGTGCAACATTAAAGTTCTCCAGTAATCGCTTTTATACCTCCTCCTGAAGCCCGACTTTCACCATACAGTTAAACCATCCCAACACGTATTTTATTTCAAGAAAAGCAGGATGGCATGAACTGTTCCCCCAGATGACTCAAGGTTAACAATTTACTAGACAACCCCACCGGTCAGAGAACCCTTTCTCCTGTTATGGTTGAAGAAGGTTACACATAACAAGCTGGGAGAGAACAGGCAAGTTAAATCACAACGGCTTAGGTCAGATCAAACCCCTCAACAAAAGAAGAGTCTAAGTCTTATACATGTGCAGCCTTGCCCTGAGGAGTCCCTACTAGCAACTAAGGTGAATCAGCTGGCTTGTTATGTTTCTTTTCCCCAGCAGACCCCTTTTTCCTAGATAACCCTGGAACCAGCCAGTGCTGTACTGAGTAGTTGCTACTGAATAGGCTAGATGCAGTGCTGCCCAGTTCTCCTTTCTTGACAGACTTCGGGCTTGTCCTGCTGCTCCCCCTACCTTCCCAGCTTACTTGGCCGTGTAGCTCATGTGTTCCAGTCAACGACCGCCCCCTTTCTCTTCGAGTTCTTATTTCTCGATGGAAAGGGTTTCCCTGCTCTCACTCCCCTGTCAGGCGAGCAGGCGCCCTTTCGTGCGTGTCGCTTGGCAGCACTCTGCGCTTCCTGGCAGACCAGCAGGCGTTCCACAGAGCGCAACCCGCTGCAGCGTAGGGCGGACTTCCGTGCACTCCTCCTCACCGACTCCTCCCTCAGGGCTCCGCCTGCAGTCGTCCTCTTCCGGCGCTTCCACGCCTCCTCTCGCGTCACTGGGTCATCCCGCAGCCGGCCTCTTCCGGCGCTTCCACGCCTCCTCTCGCGTCACTGGGTCTTCCCACAGCTGGCCTCTTCCGGCCCTTCCACGCCTCCTCACTCGTCACCGGAGCCTTTCCGAGGGACGATTGGACCGCTGATCAGATCAGCTGTGCGGTAAGCTTTTTCTCACAGCACCCGCAGTCGCGACCTCACACAGCGCCTCAGCAGGGGTGGGGGCCGAACTCGTGGCCCAGTCAGGAGGTTTTTCCCCAAATAGCAGAGAGGTCCAATTAATACACTGAGGCGGTGACACGCCAGGGTCAGCTTCACCCCTCTCCTCACTCTTCGTTGGGTATTCCGGAGATGGCAGGGTTCGACAGACAAGGGGTCACGTCAGCATGGAAGGGTAGTCTGCCCACAGGTCGATCTCTCCCCTCTCAGTGCGTGCTCCTCCTCACTAAGTCGCCTTACTCCTGACCAGTCTCACTTCACACTTTCTCTGCCCAGCACTCTAAAATGGCAGCTCTGGTTCTGGCCTTTTATAGGCTAGCCATGGCCATCAGTACCCTCCAGAAGGTTCTAGTACCTTCTTAGTGTAACCCTATGGTCCCTTATCTAGAGGTGACAGTTATGGCAGTTAATGGCGACCATTTTGTGGGTCTTACAAATCTAGTCAGAAGAGGCACCTAGGCCTCAGGGAAAAGGACTACGAGGGTCAAAGAGCATCTAACCCCTAGCTAACACCGCAAAAAATTCAGTGGACATAAAAATTAAGGGATTTGAGGGGCAAAAAGGGGACAAAAATAAATAAATAAATAGGAGGGACTACCCAGAGGCAGACAGGTCCAACACAGTCTACCTATGGATCCTGATATAAATGTAGCCTCCAGTAGTTTTATGAGTTGGATTAGCTGTGCTCTGACCCAGCTTGCTCCTGAAAAAACTATTACCACTTATCGAAAGCAATCGTCCTTACCTTGGTACACCCCTGAATTAAAGATACTTAAACACAAATGTAGAGCTGCTGAACTTATAGGGAGAAAGGAGTATGATCCAGTAGCTAAAGCTAAATTACTCCATCATTTGAAAATAATTGTACTCAGATCACAAATACACAATTATTTTCTGCAAAAATAACTGGCAAAAACTCATCTGAGCTGTTTAAAACGGTTACCGCTCTTACTAACTTCAAACAAGGCTCTGCTTATAGTATTGATCAAAATAGTTGCAACGACTTGGCAGACTTTTCAAAACAAAAAGAGTACTTATGACGAAATTGAAATGATCTCTTCTATTATAGTCGTAGGAGATCTCGTTCTTGTCCCCAATCTGAATGACGTAGAGGTCCCCGAGATAACGAAGTCAAAGAGCTCAAGGCATGGTGGGCACCTAACTAATTCTTCTCTTGGAGGACGAAGTAGCTAACCTTATTACTATCACGAAATCTGGACCCCCATCTGTCCCTTGCCTTCCATTTTCTGGGCATATGCTGCCGAATTTAATGGCAATCTACCACACCAAACTTTTGAATCAGTTACTATCAATCAATCAATCAGAGCATTTGTATACCGCACTACTCACCCGGAGGGTCTCAAGGCGCTGGGGGGGGGGGGGGGGGGGAGGTTCGCTACTGCTCGAATAGCCAGGTCTTGAGCTGCTTCCTGAAGGCGAGGTGGTCCTGGGTCAGGCGGAGGTGGGTCGGAAGGGAGTTCCAAGTCTTGGCGGCCAGGTAGGAGAAGGACCTTCCTCCTGTGGTGGCTCTTCGGATGCGGGGGACGGCGGCGAGGGCGTGGCTGGTCGATCGAAGCTGGCACGTGGGAGCGTAGAAGTTGAGGCGGCTGTTGAGGTATCCTGGTCCTTGGTTGTGTAAGGCTTTGTGTGCGTGGGTGAGGAGCTGGAAGGTGATTCTCTTGTTGACCGGGAGCCAGTGCAGGTCTCTCAGGTGTCCGGAGATGTGGCTGCGGCGGGGGATGTCCAGGATGAGTCGTGCTGAGGTGTTCTGGATCCGCTGGAGTCTCTTCTGGAGTTTGGCGGTGGTTCCGGCGTAGAGGGAGTTGCCGTAGTCCAGACAGCTGGTGACGAGGGCCTGGGTGACCGTCTTCCTGGTCTCGGTGGGGATCCATCGGAAGATCTTGCGTAGCATTCGCAGGATGTGGAAGCACTAGAGACCGGACTTTATCCGACAGCCTGGAAGCAAGCGTCTGCTCTACCTATATTTAAAAAAAAAAAACAATCTTGATAAATCTGTCACTAAAATCTACCAATCGATCTCAACTGCCTTTTCTGGCCAAAGTCCTTGAAAAGTCAGTGAACAAGTACCTCACTGCTTTTTGGGATACGGAGACTGTCCATCAGGCCCAACACGGTTTTAGAACCCATCACTCTACAGAGTCTGCACTGGTAGTGGTCTCAGAAGATAGTTGCAGGTTTGTAGATGAGGGAGGACAAGCGTCTCTAATTCTTGACCTCTCAGCCAAGTTTGATACAGTCAACCACGAGGTTAATATCAATTGGCCTGAGAGGATCTGTATGGGCGGCAGTCGCAGCCAGTGCATGTAAACTTGGTGGGGGCGGTGGAGCGGGGAAACAGATGACTGAATAGGTACATTTCATTTATTTAATTTTACCTATTCCATCGTCTGTTGACTTCCTTTCCCCTCCCACTCTGCTCCACCCCACCTCGCTTACCTGTGCCAGCTGCAGCTGATGGGTGGATGCAGCTCTTGCCCTCCTCAGCTCCTTTCTAACAGAGTACAAAGGGTTGGACTGAAAGGCTTTACATCCATTTGTATCTCTCCTCCCTGTAGAGCACTTCAGGGGTCTTCCCTGTTTAACATATATATCACTCTGCAAAGGATTGAGTAAGCTCTATCAGTTGTCTCCTATGCCAATGATACTCAAATTATAGTCTATACCGGAAGTCGAGGGTCTCGCAGCCTTAAACTGGAATCACTGCTTAACCCGGGCATCAGTTTGGATGCAAATTAACTTCCTAAATTTCAATATTGAGAAAACTGAGGTGATTCTTTTGGGCAAATACACAGATTTTTGGAATTAGACTTGGAGATCAGCAGATTTTGGCCAACTACCTACTCATTTCTAAGGAAAAAAAGATCTAGGAGTGGTTATTGATGATCAGCTTAGTTTTTCAGAGCAAGTCATCCATATCACTTGCTCTTGTTTTTACATTAGATTACTGAAAAGGGTTTTTCCATTTATCCCTCTGGACCTCAAAAAGACTGTTGTGGTCGCTCTCATCCTCGCTAGGATTGAATATTACAATGCTTTGCATTTAGGTATAACGAAAAGCTCTTTATTAGCAAAACTACAATCCTTGCAAAATGCTGCAGCTCAGCTGCTCTTAAGTGCCAACATTCTGTTAAATCACCAAGGAAATACGGAACTTTCATTGGTTTCCAGTAGTGGACAGGGTTAGATTGAAATCTTTCAGCAATATTCACAACACTGTATGAAGAGGGTCTTCACTATCATCAAAAAACCGTTTGGTACTATCACCAACGAGCTTTACGGTCTTCACCAGCCTATCTGATAAACGTCCCAAAGATAAAAAAAAAATCTAGATGGGGGGCAGGAGTCTGTGCCATCTTGTTCATAAACTTTGGTATTCACTTCCATTTTCCTTAAGATCTCAATCCAGTCTGCCCAGTTCCAGGAAATTGCTAAAAACTTGGCTTTTGGTATCACACTTAAAGAGGAGAACCTGAGTTTTACTAGCTGGTTCTGAAGTAAGCCGTAAGTGCTAAGATACCTGGTAATTGCACGCCTAATAAACGTTTTACTTACCGTTTGGCCGGCCCTAGATCACTGGCCAAACCGTCATGCGCACTTATGAGTGCCCAGCACACCTCCACCTGCTCTGGCCAGGCATGCCATGCCCCTAAGACTGTACGGCAAAATAAAACTAGAACACCATTGCGTTATTTAATTAACCCCCAACCCCCCCCCCCCCCCCCCCCCCCCCGGTGCCCAATAAAGGCATCTGCGATTCTTTTCAACACTAACGGATAGTGGCAAAAAACAGAAGATCCAGCATAAAGCAGGACACAGTGCAAATAAATTACCCTAATAAGAACACAAGAGATACAAATGAATACAATATTTTGACTAAGTTAGGAAACGAACACCTTCAGAAGAGTGAAGGAAAAGAAACTGGCAGGTCTTTATTTTGTTCTTGCAGATTTAGACCAGTGGTTCATAACTGTGGTAAGAGGACCCCTGCAGGTCCGCAAAACCTACACAAGGGGTCTGGACTGTTTGATAAAATGAATTAAAATTAATAAAGTACATAGAAGTAAAGAAGCAAACTTGAAAACTTTGAAATATTTTGAGCAATTCTCAATCAAATATAGAGTTTGAGCATATTTTGGTGTACACTTTTCATATGTGAATATTGTTTTGTATAAAAAAAATTATATCGCACAAACAGTCACCCTACGGGTATCCTGGCGCTGACACTTAAAATAGACCCCCACAAACGCCGACCAGTTTATCAATGGGAAACAAAAAGTTCAGCCTTTGGGAACAGTCAGGTTTTCAGACTTTTCCTAAAGCATATCAGAGACTCTGCCTGTCTGATGTTCTGGGGCAGCTCATTCCACAGGCGTTCGGCCACAACACCAAAAGCTCTGCCTCCCGTCCTCTACTTCTTAAATCTGGTAGTCACTACCAGATTTGCGCTGGAGGAGCAGAGCGGTCTCTTGGGCTTATAACAAGTACATTTCTCCTGCATCGGTACTGGGCCCAATCCATGTACTGCTCTAAACACAACACAAAGATTTAAAGGAGACTCTTTCCTTAATCGGCAACCAGTGAATATCCCTCAAGGCCTCTGCCATAGGGGACCTGCACTGTCTATTTAGCACCAGTTTTGAGATTTAAATCTTAAAAAATGCTTAGGTCATAATATAGACTCCGAGGGGGTCCCGGGATTTAAGTAATGATTCAGTGGAGGTCCACAGAAGGTAACATTTAAGAACTGGTTTAGACTATGGAATCGCCATTTATAAGTAACTGAAGTCATGTAGCATTTACATCAATCTGACAACAGAAAAAATGGAAAGGTCCTAAACACAGTTCTGGCTTGCAACTTCAGTGGGTACTGCCAGACACTGGAAGCCTGGCTCAAGGAGGGTTCCAACCTAGGCTTGACCTTAAAGTTCCAGCACAAGAATACTATGAATCTAACAGAGATGAAATTAACCATTCTAGGCCATGAATAAGAACCATGCAAGGGAATGGCCAGTTAGAACAAGCATTGGAGAAGTTGGTTCAGTTTCTCCTCTTCATCAGTTAACCCATAATCCACTCATCCCATGGTCTTGAATGAAAGTGGATCAAAGTCTAAAACTCGGTTTCTATGGCTATTCAATACAAACTGTTCGATACAAAACATGGAACAGTTTCTATAATCCGGGAATGAGAGCATAAGCATGGCATGGTAAATTATTAAAAGAACACATGAAAAATGTAGCAATGCAGAAGTATACAACTAGTGAAAAGGAACGTAGCTTCCTAGCATGAGGAAACCCTCAGATATCAGAGAACTCAATTTTGTAGCCCCATCTTCTGTGAGCCCCAAGACCGTACAGCCAGATAGAAGAAAAGGTGGTAAAAACACACTGCAGTGCAATTTTGCTTAAAAATTGCAGCATTATCATAGCGAGATTGGTAAAACATAATTCATTGTTTTCCCTAAACTGCACTAAGGTGAAAGATACTACAATGTAAACCCTCGTACACCGCCCTTTCTAAATCCTAAAATACACCCCTAGTCCCCAAGCCGTGTGTTTAAGATACTGTTTAACCTACGCTGTGGTTTGAAATTGTATTTGTAAAGTGTATGTAGTACTCGTTTTGACTAGAAAAAGTTTTTAAATGGGCAAAAAGCATTCGGCAGTCTTACATTTGGACCTTACCTGCAGGGTTTAACAGGTCTGAGTATTAGACCCATCTGTATCCAAGGAGATTCTGAGCTCAGGAGCAGCAGCTCCCTCCTCTCCCCGCACAGCAGTTTCTGCATTACTGACTGGCCCACAGGGCACCTTGATCAGGCCTCTGCCCTCCCATTACAACTTGCACAGCCCCTTAAGTTTAAGGTGGCATGCTCATAAAACGTTTCTTCTTGGTATATGCTTTCCATGCCCCTAACAAAAGATTTAAGAAAAATCAACTTCACTTTCAATACATTTCTGGCAAAACAAAAAGCGAGAATCAGTTAAACGTACTCTTTAAAGACCAAGGAGGGATAGGTCTCTAACTTTAGAAATTACCAAATAGCCTACATCTTTAATCAAGGCACTACATGCCTTCTTGAAGGGTCAGAGTACCAAGCAATCTGGGTAATGCTTGAGAAATCCCTCTGCTTTTCTGACAACGCAGACTTTACACTTACCTCTATATACAAAATACATAACACAAAAAAAAAGACCTCTTAAGATTGGACTATTTGTCCAAAAATATACTTCACAATTCAAAGATGGCATCCACGTGGTTCAACCCAAAATTAAAATTGATGGAAATCCAATATTCTGGCCCGATTGGTCAAAAAAGGGTATTAATCTGGTCCAACACATCTTGGATGACAACCTACCACTACCCTTCGCCACTTTACAGTCACGATTCGGACTGGATAATATGGACTTTTATAAAAGCTTGAAACTAAGTTGGGATTTCTAAGCACCCATTACTGGAGAACAATCCCACACTCACTACACTAATTAGTGGCCTATACAAAACTGGACACATTGTTTCCAGAGTATATAAGATACTTCTCCCTAATCCCCACAGATCCCATACCCGTAATGTACAAAAATGATAAGTAGAACCAAATCACAGCAATATACAATTTGACTGAAAAGTTATCTACAGATCCACTTTCCCAAATAAGATCTTGCCGGTTATAACCCAAAACATATATGATTAATAGAGCACACTGTGCCCCTGTTAAACTTAAACCTCATACAAGACCCTAAATGTTGGAAATGTGGGATGCACAATGGAGATTTGGCCCACTTGCTCTTTTACTGCTCCATCCTACAAAAGTACTGGGACCATATATTTAAATTCATAAAAGAAAGCTTGGGTATTACTCCCACCCAGGTATTCTCATATACTACTTGGCCATTTAGACCCCAACTAAAGTCTGTAGTCGATGGCTTATTAGACCTAAAATAGCATCAAGGTTTCAGATTGCTTGTGTGACATTTTCATAATTTCAGTGTAATTAAGAGTGGCATTCAACGACTATGAGTGACACTCTCGCAAGCCAACTCAAACAATGAAGACTAGGGAAATATATAAATTAAAAAAATTACAGCCATTTGAACAATAAACTAATAACTTAAAACTGCTACAAAGCACCAGAAATGGAAGGGCAGGGCATTGTGTGACCAGACTGTACCAAACACGATGAGGCCCCAGAGCAGGTGATCCCAGCTGCCTGCTAATAAATATATCTTTCAGTCACGACAGTGATTTGCAAAGTGACTAGCTTATACAGTCTATTTTTACTTTGCATTCTGATATTTATAGGTGTAGATGTAGGAATACAGGTGCCAGAACGCAAGCTGAACAAAGGACAGTCATTACGGCAATTTGATAACGTATAGTAATGTGGCTACAGGCAGGAAAGAAACAGGTGAGGATGTGTAGCAGACACTGGATGCACCAGTCGGTCTGACAACTGGAAAGAGCAGAGGGACAGCTGCACTTATGACAGGCTAAAAGCATTAGATTATGATCTGTCTGACCATGGTACCAGAAGTCAGGCTGACATGCCCTACCTCCATGTGCTCCAATTGTTCCTTCCCTCATAGCCAGTCAGAGGTAGCAGAGCTGAGCACAGGGTCACGTGAATAACAGATGACAGGCAGCCATGTCACTTACTGCAAGCTCTTCTGGTCTCTGGCACTTATGATATCGCCAAAACTTAACTCTGGTATGTATCAATCGGGTTAAAAAGGCGGTCAGACGCTTCACAGAGTGATTGCGTGGATGGCAGGACGCTGTTACCATGCTTGATTCATTGCATAAACACCACAGGTGTTTCAACATCCAATCCAGAGCATCACACTGCATGTAGGCGAGCCATTAGTTAAACTATAATGCACATACATGATCCCTTTATTCTTTGAACTGTGAAAGTGCTACAACTCAAGTATTGAAATGCCACACATTGGAATACTGCACACTAGGAGTATTGCACATAACCTAAAACATGGCAATTAACTCCAGTGCTAAATCCGTTGCAGGCAGAATTCTATGCTCCTCTCCCTACCACCTTTAGTTGTAGCCATTGCAGACGCTCCTCAACACCACCTTCTCAGCTGCTTAAAAATTAAGTGACATGGTCAGCAGAATCAAGGACGCCGCCGTAGAGGCATGCACTGGGCAAGCCTCAGACAATCAATTTGAGTCGGCAGCCATAGAACTGTAGTCTATTAAAACTACTCATGAACCCTAAAAAAAATGCCCAGCCCCGCAGCCAGCGGAAGAGGTAAGCTGCGTAACAAGTAGCACTAAGCAGCTGAGGAACACTTCACTCGCAGCAGGCAGCATTATAAACCATTGCTAACCAAATTTAGCAGAGATATTATACACACTTCAGGGGGCACCGACACTTTGCAAGGTTAATTCTGTTACAGCAGGACGCGTCATGGCTGCAACAACTTCAGCTGCAAGGGCGCCGCGGCCGCCAGGCACAGCCTTCTCAGACACTGTCTGTAACCTCTGCAGCAGCTGCACTGTGCAGCATAGTAGTGTGCTGGGGTCCACTGCAGCCGCAGTCCATGTGTGTATGCTAGAAGGAAGGGGTCCCAGTGTGTCAAGGGAACTAATTAAACAATTGAAACACAATTACTCAAAAGACAAATGTTTTCAGATATATGTATATATGCTTAAACAACTGATTTTACTGTCACGTAATCCCTTCACTTCACGTTATCCTCACTATCACGTTCCTTCTCCCACCTTGGGGCACTGTATGACGTTAATACAGTTTATTGCATTCTACTATTTGTATATGATACTCTATCCCACTGTGAATTAAACCGTGCGGATCTGAAAACATTTGTCTTTTGAGTAATTGTGTTTCAATTGTTTAATTAGTTCCCTTGACACACTGGGACCCCTTCCTTCTAGCATACATACAACCCAGGTCCCAGTGACTATACATGGGTATACCCCCTTGTGCATACTCCGCAGTCCATGTGTGGGCTGGGTCCGGATTCATCAGTCGGGTCGCGGGGCTTAATATTAATTTTAAAAGTACTACCGAGCGGTCCACCCCTTCCTCCAATAGAATTGCAGCCACCCACTCACACCACCACGGAGGCATCAGGACACCCAACCCCACCTAATAGTCTCTGTGCCTTTGTCGGTAATTGTTACAATATGTAGCTAGCAGCTCAGCCAGCCCCCATAAGCAGCCTGCCGGGAATACGCCTACATATAAAGCCACAGACAAGCTCATCTCCCCTGCCGTAAGGGCCTTACATTGGCTACAAGAGGCTAAAAGATCCACTGTCAAGCAGCTTTGTATCGCCCACAAAGAATTATATGGAACAGGACCACTTAATCAGGAAAAAAATCACAACATGCATACATAGAAACTTCTGCTCCAGATCAAAATCTCAGCATACAAGAAACAAATACATAGGCAGAATATCAATCTCCGTTCAAGCAGTCAAACTATTGAATTCACTACCAACAAGCATGAGAGCCACAGATAACCATCTTATCTTCAGAAGACTACTCAAGAGCTGGATCTTCCTTACATGACCAGCATATGAAAGACTAAAAATGTACAGCAATAGTATGCACAAGACACCACTGGTGCATATACGTTTTTGTAAACCTGTATGCTTTGATTATATGTATGTATTTAGATGTGCATTTTTGTACAAATGCAATCCTTATGAATAAAAATGTATACTCTTACATTTATGCTTTTATAATGGGCAAATGTATATAGTATGGTTATATACATTCCTTACATTTATGCTCAAAATGTGTATAGGTCATTATATAAATAAAATGTAAGTATCTGACTGCATACTTTGGGATCTATTATGATCAGTCATGTCAACAAACATGATTATACAGAAAGTATGTGTAATTAACTATTCAATGCTCTTATTACTTTAAAACAAATCCTAAATAGATCAATAAAAAATACTAATGGGAAAATCAAAGTTAATATAGGTATGTGTATATTTGTATACTTACAAGAGAAATCAAAATAAATATATGTAAATATCAGAAAAATAAAAACTTATGTACATACATGTAGTAAAACTTTATTATAGCCATACATAAGTAGTAAAATACATCAATAACAAGGTGAGTAGTCTATGCTTATGGATTTATTTTTCCATAATAACAATCCATCACAATGTGTAAATATGCTTAATAGCAAGTAAGTGCTTTACTAGTGAAATATTGGTAAACCAATAAAAATTCACATTCAAATACTACATATAAAAACAAAATTTACAGCAAAAATGTAAAGACAGATTGTAAATATTTATTCATGCATGTACATATGGGACTTTATCCAGTACAATTTTAGATCTTAATTTCAAAATGCACATCATGTTAAAAACTCTATATATGTATACCTCTTAGGTGGTTATCCATCTACATATTTATATATTTTCCTACCACTACACAAAAAAAGTTAGCTTATCTCCCCGAACCTCAAACAACCCCACTAGGACATTCTATTCCGCTTTCAAAATATGCCACACCTCCACCCAGACTCGTCCCAAACCTCTACTACAATGAACTACAAAACAACTCCTTCCAAACTCTCCCCTAGTCTATCCACAATTAAGCCTATTCATCCATATAAGACTCACAAGTCTACCATTCCCAGTAACAATTTTTAAATCTCACTTCTAATCAACCACTAATCCACCTCTGGGTCCTGGAGCAGCATACTCGCCGAAAAGCACTTCAATGACTTGCGAGGGGTAGTAAGATCTAAATGAATACAATTACAATAGGAGAATCCTAAGCTGCTTTGTTAGCTTTTGAAGTAGGTAGCCATTATTTCTTTGAGGCGGTATTGAAGTGAAAAAAAACCCATTAAACACCGCCCAGTCTGGACTACTGCGAGCATGGACTTGACTGAAGACCAAGACCAGAAACAGCTCAGTCTCTTGAGGAATGGACACCTGGCAAGCTGCATCTTTATAGGCAATGTCAGCTTCAGTTTCTTTCAAATACAAACAAATATATATTAGAACTTGGTATGCTTGCAACAATGATGCTAACTGGCATCTGGATTGTGTGTGTGAGCGAAAAGGCAGAAAGTACACTGTTCGCCTCAGCTTACGGACAGTGGGACATTGGTAAAGACAGAGCTACAGATACAGGTGGTACTCGTAGGTTGGTGGCAGCACTTACGAGGTCCCGCTCAAGCATTTGGGGGCAGACTGCGAGCCTGTTAGAGGTGTGGAGCTCTTCTGCCACTCGTTTTTTACCACTTTACCTCTCTGATGCATTTTTAAATTGAAATAACCATTGTGCATACAGAGAAACTTCTGCTTCAGATTGGCGCGCTGCCTCAAAATCTCAGCATTAAATTTTGTAACTGCCTTGTACTATTTGCCTGACTGGCTCTGGGACAACATCGTGGGTGATTTAATACCTGCAATCACTCCAGGGTGTGCCTCCCTGCCCAGTTCCACTGCGGCTGACGTGCAAATTGCTGTGGAGGGCAGGAGCCATCTTGGGTGAGGACCCGGTTCCCGGTGGGGCCGCTCGCTGCGGTCTAGCTGGGGGAGGGGCTAAGTTACAAATTGCAATGGCCGGCAGGACGCGCAGCGGACGCGCCAAAGGGAAGCCAAAGGGAAGCCAAAGGGAAGCCAAAGGGAAGCCAAAGGGAAGCCAAAGGGAAGCCAAAGGGAAGCCAGTCTGCGCCCGTCCGCGGCTAGGGGCAGGAAACTTTCATTTCATACCCAGCCTTGATTCATCTTCATGACCACTGGCTCCCCAGTCCCACCACGCTAACCTGTCTAGACTCCCTGGGACTATTCTGTACCCCAAATAGACTTTCATGAATTTGTTTCCCCGCTGGCCGCGGCACTACCACCTTCCCCCATGCATGTCCCCTGGACCGCTCTCCCACCCCTGTCAAAAAAATCTGTTAACTCCACCCTCATGGTTAGTTATCTGAACACCCGCTCGCTGGTTAAACACCAGTTAGAGATCTTCCAACTCTTGGACACAGAGAACCCTGACATACTGTTAGTAACAGAAACCTGGCTTAACGAGGAGTCATCCCCTGATATTTTGACGGCAGTCCCCCCGGGCTATTACATTCTCCAGGCCAACAGGGCTTCGGGCAAGCCGGGTGGCGGGGTCACAGCTATCATCAAACACCCTAACAGGTTATCACTAGATGCTGCCAGTATCCCCCTATCCTAAGACTTGAATCCTCTGTCTCCGCTCATTTGCGTTCTTGTATACCAGCCCCCTCAGCCCATGCCCAGTTTCCCGTCACTGTTTGGTGACATGCTTTCCCAGCTGGTGATTAATAACTAAAATTCTGATCATAGGCGATTTTAATTACTGGCCCTCTGATGCTAGAGAGAGCATCTGCTCGTCCGCCTTTACTGACCTTTTAGCCGGCATGAATTGCTCTCAACACATTCAATCAGCAACGCATGCCAAAGGCCATATCCTAGACCAGGTTTGGACCTCTAATTTGGACATCTCCCAACCTCTTATTCTTCCCTGTCCATGGTCTGATCACTTTATTATTTCATTCTCCCTTGTTACTGCCCCCCACATTAACCTAACCCTTGAGGGAAATTCTATGCCAGGAACTGGAATAGGGTTGATATTAGTGAATTTTGCACCCTGCTCAGCGCTACCACGTCTGCTGAGTGTGATCCCCCCAGACACCCAGGCCTTGAACCTGAGATACTGGCTTGAATCAGCTAGTGATATCGTGGCACCACTTACACGTGTCAAATTAAAACGTCCCCATGATGCACAAAGATGGTTTTCAGAAGAACTCAAAGGAAAAAAACTTACGCTTAGGCAGGCTGAGCGTCACTGGAGGCGAGACTATGATCCAGAGAAAAAATTAGCATTTATGGCCCTACTTAAAGATTACAAGCAAAGCATTATTCAGGCTAAAACCTTATATTTCGCTAAAAGAATTGTAGATTCTGCCACCAAGGCGAAAGATATTTTTTCCATTGTGGAAGAACGGTCACACCCAGATAGGGTGACCATTAAACCTCTTCCGTCTCAAGCACTTTGCGACTCCCTTAACTCCTTTTTCGTGGATAAAATTGTTAAAATTAGAAATAGTATTTCTCGCCGTATGCCATTATCTACACTGATCCCCGCCACTCCGAGTCCCCATTTAGTTGTACAGATACCCCCGATCTCTGAGGAGGATTTTTTTGTTCTATTAAAAAAGGTGGCCTCTGGTACCCCCACAGATTGTTGCCCACCCCCCCCCCCATGTCCTGCGAGAGGCCTTTACTGCCTGTCCAAAGCCGCCCCTGACACTTCTCAACAATTCCCTTCGATTCGGTTTGGTCCCCGACTCCTTTAAGACCACCGAAGTCGTACCAATCCTAAAGAAGCCTAATGCCGATCCGTCTCTGATGAGTAACTTTCGTCCTATCTCCCTCCTTCCTTTCCTTAGTAAAGTTCTGGAGGCCCATTTCACTAACTTTTTGAGCTCCTTCATCAAACATACTCAGTTCCTTGATTCCCAACAGGCTGGTTTTAGACCTGCCCATTCGACTGAGTCAGTTATACTCTCAGTGATGGAGGAGCTGCAGAGAGGGGCGGACCTTAAGATCAGCCAGGCCTTGGTGCTCTTGGATTTGTAGGCTGCTTTTGACACGTTCGACCACGATATTCTGGTCGGCCGTGTCAGAGATGCCGGCATCCAGGGGCCAGCCCTTGAGTGGGTTCGCTCCTTTTTAAGCAATCGGCACCAGGCAGTTGGTCTATCCCACTTTTCAGCGGCGAAAGTTAAGTTGACATGTGGTGTCCCTCAGAGTTCTTCCCTTTCTCCCCTCCTTTTTAATTTGTACCTCACTCCCCTTATTCGTTCTTTACGCAGTAGCAATGTCACCGCATTTAATTATACGGATGACATTCAGTTGGTTTTTGACATTGATTCCTCTGACCAATCCATTCACAACTTTCAGTCCACCTTGCGCCTTATCAGTGATTGTATGGGAGAAAATCATCTAAAGCTCAACCCCGAGAAGACCGAGTTGGTCTTGATCGGGGGCGCTTCCAATCCTTGGAATTACAACTTCTGGCCTTCGTGTCTTGGCTCTCCTCCTCGCCCTGCCTACTTTGATAAGAGTCTGGGAGTTATAATTTGTAAGGACCTCTCGATGAAGCCCCACATTAATGCTGTGATCTCTTCTAGTTTTTTCCATCTTCGAAAGATTCGCAAAATCTCTCGCTTCCTCACTACAGAGGCCCTTAGCCTGGCCCTTCTGGCACTTGTAATCTCCAGGATCGATTACGCTAACTCCCTCTATGTCGGAATTCCTGCATACCAGCTGAACCGTCTGCAGCTGGTACAGTACCAGGCTGCGAGATACATTTTTCATCAGCCCAGACACCACCATGTTCGTCCCCTGCTTAAAACCCTTCACTGGCTCCCGGTGGCCAATCGCTGTGAATTTAAATTAGGCTGCATCACCTTTAAAACCCTGGCCGGCCTTGGACGTTTTTTTTTATCTCTTCTCTCCTTCACCACTACCTCCCATCGCGCAACCTTCGCTCCTCTCATCTCGCCCTCCTCACGACTCCCACTTTTAAGCGCAAAAAGCATGGTGGCCTTAGATTTTCGTTTCTCGCCCCCTCGCGCTGGAATGCACTCCCTCTGGAGCTCAGACTCACCACTTCTTATGCCCATTTTAGGTCCCTCCTGAAAACTTTCTTGTTCTGTAAAGCTTACGACTAAAAACTCCTCTCTGCTGCCTCGACTTCTAACTGTCCGTCCTCTCTTCCTCATAGCGCCATGAAACCGTTGGGTGTAAGTGCGCTTTACAAGAATTTTAACATAACACAGAAATTAACTTTCCTGCTGAGACAGTCTAGTCCCAGGCAGAGTCCAAACTGAACAGTGCTGATCAAGATTAACAGTTCGCAGCATAAAGTACCAACAAAATGGAAGGAACAGCGAGGGAGACAGACCTTAGCTCTAACACCAAGGACATGAAGCCCCTACAGAGAAACCTCCCACAGTAGACTATGCTACACACCTTCTGTCAAGCATATCAACAGCTATCATTCTAAATGAGTGAGTCAAATAATAGCCTGGTGTACCTTCATGAGAGGTCTGTGTTGAAGTTTGCATACACCATTTTATATCTTGTAGGAACCACCTGCATAGTCTACTGTGCGGAAAATGATGCGTCCAATTACTTCAATCCTTTGTCCCTTAAATGGAAGAAATTCAACAGCTGAACTTCCAATTATTTTGCATATTTTAATTTTGTAGATTCTACAGTCCAGATATACAAAATGCAGCAAATTATGAATCCACATTTCAGTTGCTTATGTCCAGTAACATCAGCAAACATGCTCTGGGGGACCCACGTCCTCAGAGGTTAGCACTCTATTCTTGATCCCCTATTCTAATAGGCCTCATGTTCCTTCCTATAGGATCATTAATGGCAACCCCGTTCATCTCTATCATTCTTACGCCATTTACTTTCTATGGCTTCTATTGCAAGTCAACACCAAATCAGTATTTGGATGAGAGTTTAAAATGCACTCAAATTGGGATTTAGGGCCATGAAACAGCTAATAGTTCTAAACTTCGGATTCATAGTTTGACTTTTCAGCTAAGGCCACAAGAGACAGGACACTTGGCATTTTCAACTATCAACAGATTGGTATAACAAGTTAAAAATTAGCACACTCACTACATCAGTCATCTACAACATGGTTCACCGTAACTCACTGCATAAAATGATAGCCTTTGAATGCAAGTAATTGTCATAACTCTTAGAAAAACATCACAGGGTATTTGCTAAAGTTTGAAAATCACCTACGTAGTACATTATTTGGTCACTTCCATTTAAATTACTTAACAGCTTTCAACAGATTACGCAGGCCAATTGAAGATTTTCCTTAAAGGACTGAACAAATCCTTATCATCTAAGGCAAATTACTCCATGTAAACGAGCCAAATCTATAGATTCGACATTCACAGAAAATCCCAAAATGGCCAGATCTAGATATTACTCAGTTTGCTTTGGAATGTTTTACACTGAACCTATGAATGCCGTGAAACAGAACTAGTACTAAAAATGTAAAAACACAAAGCATAAGAAAAGCGTTACTTACCTGTAACTGCAGTTATCCAGTATTGGTGTCTTTCATAGATTCACATGCCTGAATCATTCCCAGTCGTCGAGACGGGAGTCTCCGGTACATAGAAAAGTAATGTCCTATAGACATACATAGAGAATAGTAGGCCTAAAGGCCTCACCTTAGTAACATATCCATGTCCTTTTGTAAAAAGGACCAAACTCTAAATAAGAGCCAATCAGCTATCACCTCCCTCTAGAACCTTCCTGGCAGGAGCCTCAGTCCCTCAGATTTTCGTACGCACTAAGCTAAGTAGGCGTGACACAGAGTTAGGTGAGTCCTTCCAGAGGAGGCGAGAGGGTTGCATGTGAATCTATGAAAGACACCAATACTGGATAACTGCAGTTACAGGTAAGTAACGCATTTCTTATCCAGTATTATGGGTGTCTTTCATAGATTCACATGCCTGAATCAGAGTAGCAAGCAATGCAGAGTGCACATTCCTGATGGAACAGCATATAAAAGTCCTTAGATAGTACACATCATGCGAGCATGAACCATCATTAGACATCCACAATAAGTATTAGTAAAGAAATGTGCATACCAGAGTAGGATGGAGGGACGGAGGAAGGCTCACCTTACTGAAATAGATGGCGTAACACTGCTTGTCCCACTGCTGCATCATTCATCAGCTCCGTATCCAGGCAGTAGTGCCTAGTGAAGGTATGTGGTGACTTCCATGTTGCCGCCCTGCAAATGTCAATGACTGGCGCCCCTGCAAAGAGAGCCATAGAAGTGGACATAGCTCTCGTGGAGTGTGCTCTCACTTTGGAATACAATGGCTGTCCAGCTTGGTCATGACAAAGCAATGGCTGCAGAAATCCATCTGGAGATGCTCTGCTTGGTAAGTGGTAGACCTTTCCTAGGTCTGCTGTAAGCTACGAATAGCTGGTTATATTTCCTGAATGTTTTCGTGTTGTCAATATAAAACTTCAAGCATTGTTTGAGATCCAAAGAATGCAGCGATCTTTCAGCTGCCGTGCTTGGGTTTGGAAAGAAGGAACGCAGAATCACAGGTTCATTTAGGTGGAAGTCCGACGGGACTTTTGGGATAAACCTAGGATTGGTTCTCAGGATTACTCTGTCGTTTTTAAAGCTGTAGAAAAGGATCCTGGATTGAAAACGCCTGTAGCTCACTGACCCTCCTTGCAGATGTGAGCGCCAGGAGGAGTGCTGTTTTCCACGAGACATACTTCAGGTCAGCTCTGTGTACTGGTTCGAACGGATGTTTCATGAGCTGTTTAATAACCACATTGAGATGCCAGGTAGGTGACAACACACTTACTGGCGGGAAAGATCTGTATAATCCTTTTAGAAATTGCTTAATCAACCTGCTTGACCAGAGAGACTGACTCGTGGAAGTTTTTATAACAAGATATTGCTGCTAAGTGTACTTTAATGGAGGAGTGGGCTAGGCCCGACTGTGCCAGATGTAATAGATAAGGTAAGATTTTCTCCGGTGAGGAGAAAGGCTGAATGCTTTGATCTGCACACCAAACACAAAAGCGCTTCTACTTCAGGGAATAAGTTTTGGTCGTGCTATCCGCCCTTGCTCTGGCAAGAATGTCTTTACAGTCTTGTGGAATATTCAGATTGTGGAACTCTCTGAACTCAGGAGCCCGGTAGCTAACCTGAGAGACTTCAGGTCCGGATGTTGAACTTGATTGTTGTTCATTGTGAGCAGAGATGGATACTGCCGCAGGTGGATCGGCAGCTCCAGGGATAGACTGGAGCTCTGAACTAATGTTGCCTCGGCCAAGTTGGGGCTATTAAAATTAGAGTACAAGGCTCCACCTAAATTTTCCTGAGGACTCTGGGAAGTCACGGGAATGGCGGAAAGGCGTACGCAAAGACATTGCGCCATGCGATGGAAAATGCATTCCCTAGAGACCCTGACTGGGGATGCCAACTTGCGAAGTGTGGGCATTTGGCGTTCATTCTCGTCGCAAACAGATCGATTTGCGGCGTGCCCCATCTGGAGAAGATCTGGTCGATAATTTGTTGATCTAGCTCCCACTCGTGTGACTATGTTTTCTGCCTGCTCAACGCGTCGGCGAGCACATTGTCGGCACCTGGGACATATTCCGCCCTTAGGGTTACATTGTGGAGTATGAGCCAATTCCAGATTTTTTTGCGACTCGCGAGAGAGTGTCAGTGAGCGTGTCCCTCCCTGTTTGTTGAGGTAGTGCATAGTCGTGGTGTTGTCTGTCCGGACGAGCACCAGGGAAGAAAACAAGTTACTTACCTGTAACTTTGGTTCCCCAGTATTGGTAACTTTCATAGATTCCCATGCTTTGTATCATTCCCCGTCGTCGGAATGGGAGCGTCGGTAGTATCATAACCATAGAAACAAAAGAGAAAATTAGGCCTAGGCCTCATCTCATTTTGTATCCTATCACCCTCTGTGTAAAAGGGACCAAACTTTTGTCAGGACCAATCAGAGCAGCCTCACCCCATAGAACCTTCCTGAGAGAGCCCAGAGCCTCAGATTTTCGTAGCCGTTGTGCAAACCGCCACTATCTCTGTAAAAAGACTGAGCTTTCCATGGGGAGGAGGGTGGGCGCATGGGAATCTATGAAAGTTACCAATACTGGGGAACCAAAGTTACAGGTAAGTAACTTGTTTTCTTACCCCAGTATTGGAACTTTCATAGATCACCATGCTTTGTATCAGAGTAGCCAGCAGTAAATCACCAAAGCACATTTAGTTAGATACATGGCATCACATAACCATATGACAATACTTATAGCATACCAAAACACCAAAACACAAAGAAAAATGTGCTTACTAGGATGGAGGGATTGTAGGGAAAGCTCCCCTCTCATTGAAAAAGATTCCTAAGGACTGCTTGACCAACAGCAGCGTTGTCTCGTCCTGCAGACTCCAGGCAGTAGTGCTTCATGAAGGTATGTGTACTGCTACATGTTGCCGCCCTGCATAGGTCTTTGATGGCAACTCCAGAGAAAAGAGCCACAGACGATGCCACAGACCTTGTAGAATGTGCACAGACTTTTCTGTCCAGGGGCTTGCCCGCCTCCTGATGGCAGAATTGAATCGTACTGGAGATCCAGCGTGAAATGCCACTTTTTGCTAACGGAAACCCCTTCCGTGGTGCGCTGTAGGACACAAACAATTGGGATGATTTTCGAAAGGGGCGTGTGCGTTCTAAGTAGAATTTCAAGTATCTTTGAACGTCCAAAGAATGTAATGTCCGTTCCGCCTGAGTAGAAGGGCGCGGAATTTTTTTTTTTTTTTTTAAGATCAAGGGTTCATTCAAATGGAACTCAGACGGCACCTTCGGAATAAATTTTGGATTGGTGCGAAGAATAAGCACATCTTTTTTTAATTGAAGGAATGGATCCACTATGGAGAGTGCTTGAAGCTCACTAACTCTTCTAGCTGATGTTAGCGTTAAGAGGAGGGCCAGTTTCCAAGACAGGAATTTCAAGTCCGCCTTGTGAATCGGCTCAAACGGAGCTTTCATGATTTGAGCCAGCACAAGGTTGCGCTGCCGAACTGGCGGAGGAGGGCGAACTGGAGGATACATCCGAAACAAGCCTTTCAAAAACTGTTTAACAATCCTAGAGGACCATAGGGACGGGCCTGAAGAAGTGCGCCTAAACCTCGATATGGCTGCAAGATGCACCTTTACCGAAGAATGTGCCAAGCCAGATTTAGCCAATGATAGTATATATGGCAGAAGTTGATGAGGCAGAGATTTGTAAGGATGGAGACCCTGTCTTTGACACCACAGGCAGAACCTCTTCCATTTTGCCTTGTATGTTTTATTAGTGCTTGGTGCTCGAGCCTGGGACAAAACTTCTCTACACTCCTTGGGGAGATTCAGATGAAGGAACTCTGTGTTCAGGAGCCACGCTGTCAAGTGCAGAGACTTCGGATCCGGATGGAACACCTGACCCTGATCCCTCGATAACCGGGATGGAATCTGTCGCAAGCGAGTTGGATGATCCTGGGAGAGTAGAAGGAGTTCTGTGTACCAGAACTGCCGGGGCCACGCTGGCGCAATGAGAATCATCTTGCATGGCTCCGCCTTCATCTTCCTGAGTACTCGTGGAATGAGGGGAATTGGTGGAAAAGCGTAAAAGAATGCGCCGTACAAGGCAATCGAAAGTGCGTTCCCCAGAGATCCCTGATGGGGAACCTTGCTTGCGTAAAACCGGCATTTGGCGTTCACCGGAGACGCAAAGAGGTCTATGGTCGGTGTTCCCCAGACCGAGAACACATCCTCCAGAATGGACTGGTTCAATTCCCATTCGTGATTCACCTCTGTCTGGCGACTCAGGGCATCCGCTGTGACATTGAGAGAACCTGCCAGGTGTTCGGCCTGCAGATTGATCTTGTGAAGAATTGCATAATCCCAGATTCTCTGAGCTTCTTTGGACAGAGTTTGTGATCTTGTTCCTCCTTGTTTGTTGATGTAGTGCATGGCCGTCGTATTGTCCGTCCGGACCAGCACTGTTTGATTCTGAACTCTGGGAAGGAAAGCCTGCAAAGCCAACCGAATGGCCGTCCGCTCCAAAAAGTTTATATGGCACTGACGTTGCTCTGGACTCCAGTGCCCGCTGACTTGAAGCTCTCGGAGCACTGCTCCCCAGCCTTCCAAGGAGGCATCCGGGGTCATGATCAGAGGAGACGGTGAAATTCTGAATGTCAGTCCTTCTGCGATATTGTCTTTTACCAGCCACCACTCGCACGCCTCTCATTTCTGGCGTTACCAACACCTTGTCGTTGAAAGAGCCCTCCGCTTGGCACCATTGTTTGTCTAGCTCTTCCTGCAGAGGACACATTCGCAGCCTGCAATGCGGTATTAATGGTATGCAGGATGACATTGACCCGAGCAGGGACTTGTAGAGTCGGACTGAAAGGCACTTCTTTTCCATCACCCAGCGAGCCGAAATGATAAATTTCTGCTGACGTTCGTCCGATGGACGAGCTGTGCATCGCTTTGTGTCTGAAATGGCCCCAAGGAATCTTGCGGACCTGGAGGGTCGCAGAACTGACTTGTTCTTGTAGAGCTGAAGGCCCAGGTGACTGAACAATTGGATGCAAGTTGAAACGGCTTGGGAAGTTTCCTTGAAAGATGGAGCTTTGACGAGCCAGTCGTCCAAGTAGGGGAAAACTTCCAGGGATTGTTTTCGGAGGAAAGCCGCCACTGGTGATAACACTTTTGTGAATATCCATGGTGCAGACCGAAGGCCAAACGGAAGCACCTTGAATTGGAAATGGCTCTTGCCTACTGTGAAGCGTAGATATTGTCTGGATGTATCGGTACGTGAAAGTACGCATCTTCTAAATCCAGAGACGCCAAATAGTCGCCTGGGTTCAAAAAAGGAAGAATATCTTGGAGAGTAACCATCCTGAAAGATAGTTTGATGAGATAAGTGTTGAGCTCTCGTAGGTCTAATATGGGGCGCCAAGTGTCTGCAGTCTTCTGAACCAGGAAGAACCTGGAATAAAAACCTCTGCACCTCAGAGAGAGGTACCGGCTCTATTGCCCCCTTGATGAATAATTGGTGGGCTTCGAGATGCAACAGTCCCAGATGTTTCGTGCGGTTGGCGCCTGGAGCTCTTGTTGGAGGAAGATCTTGGAATTCCAACATATCGCCACTCTGAACAATATTCAGGACCCACCGGTCCGATGTTATACTCCTCCAGCTGTCCAGACAAAAATATATCCTGCCCCCCACTGATATGATTGGGAGGGGAGGAACAGTAGTAAGAGCCAGGAGGCCGCCATTGCCTCTTGGCATTGTCGCGTCCCTGGCGGTTCTGACACCCTTGCTGAGGTTGGCGGGAGAAAGACAACGATTGTCCTTGCCGTGGATTCGAATATTGGGTCTTATAAGACTGCAAAGACTGCGAGGAATATCTCTGCTGGTTGTTGCCTCTATAAGAGAAACCTCTGCCTTGTGCACCTTTGAATGGGACCTTTTGATAGTTCAATGATCCCAAGGATTTAGCCGTGTCAGTATCCTTTTTTATACTTTGCAGGGCATCATCAACATGCTTGCCGAAAAGCATCTCACCATCAAATGGGAGGTCCAGGATCTTATTTTGGACCTCCTGACGAAACCAGGTGGCTCGTAACCAGCCCTGACGGCGTAACACCGCTGACCCTGCTAAGGCACGAAAAGCCGTAGACGCTATATCCATAGCACAATCAATTACTTCAGAGGATGATTTTTCTCCCTCCATCAGAACTCTCCTAGCCTCTTCCTTCGCGGAGTCCGGCAGTTGTTCCACAAATGGCTCCAAGTCACACCACATCTGCCGATCGTATCTGCCTAGAATGGCTAGAGCATTTGCTGCCTGAACAAGTAAGCTGGCCATGGAAGAAAACATCTTCCCCACGTTATCCAAACGCCTACCATCCTTGTCCGGAGGCGTAGTCAGAGGCGTAGATGGGTTTTTGGATTTGTGTTGTGCGGCCTGCGAGATCACAGAATCAGGCTTAGGCTGTCCAAGAAGACATGCAGGACTGCCTTCCGGAGCCTTATATTTCTTCTCCAGCCGGGGAAGAACAGGGATAACAGTGGCCGGATTCTGCATGATCTTGATCCCTTCCTCCCACACATGTTCAATTATGGGAATGTATTTGACTGA